>NC_137012.1:11345092-11435092 GCF_032717465.1 Coenobita brevimanus
ATGCCCGCCGCCCGCCTCCCTCTGGCAAACGTGGACTTCCTCCCACCACTTCGGATACCAAGGGTTTCACAAAACCCACACATTCCCCCCCAACCCGTAAAATGCGTACCTCCCGCCCCTTGCCCTCCACGACAACTACTCCATCAAAGCTCCCTATCTCGACTCCATGAACTAGTCCCAACCCTATCCCAACCCCACAAACTACTCCACAACCTGTATCAACTCCATTGCCAACACCACAGACGACACTCCCAGCAAGTGTCGAGAGTGAAACCCTCACAGACATCATGGAGTTTCTGGCGACTCCATTGCAGGAACCCATGAGTCCACAAAAAATAATCAATACGGCCGAAGTCCATTCTGTTCCTTCTGATCTCCCTCCCACTCCCACAACTCCTTCCCCTTCTGCCCCCCTTCCTTCTTATTCTAATCCCTCTCCTCTATCCCTTCTGATGCCACCGGGCTATACTGACCGTCCTGCTCATCCACCTCCTCCACGTTCTGCTCCTATTCCAACTATCGAACCAACCCGGTGATATGTAATACCAGTCCGCTATAAATTCGTTTTTATTATATTTTATCCATTGTAAATTTTTTTTTTCTTCAGCTTTTATTTCCCTTGGGTTTACTTTTTTAGTTTTTTTAAAATTTTAACATGTCTATTTTACAATGGAATCTTAGAAGTTTTACAGCCAATCGTAATGACCTTCGTTATCTTCTTACAGTTCATCGTCCTACATTAGTCTGCATACAAGAACCCCGTTTGTCTGCCCCCCCAGTACCCATACCTGACTCTAGTTTCTTATTTTCTCCTGCTTCTCTTCCTGTTTCCGCCATTTTAGTTCATCACACAGTTCCGCTAGAACGTCTATCCATTCACACTACGGTTCCGTGTCATTTTGTTTGTGTCTTCCTCGAACGATGGATTACGGTGGTGTCCATATATTTTATTCCCTCCCAACCTATCGATTTCCCTGCCTTATCTCTTTTATCAACACAATTACCCACCCCAATTTTATTGTTAGGAGATTTTAATTGTCGTCATGCCTTATGGGGCGACACCGTTACCAATTCGCATGGCCGCCAACTTGAGACTTTTATTTTTAATAATGATTTATCCCTTCTAAATACAGGAACTTCAACACATATTGACGACAAAACTCATACTTTTTCCTGTCTGGATCTCTCTTTGTGCTCCTCGTCTATTTCTTTACATTTCCATTGGTCCATTCTTTCGGACACTGTATATAGTGATCACTTTCCTATAAGGCTTACTCTTACTACATATTGCCCCATACTCAGGCCCCCTCGATAGAGTTTTCCGAAAGCTGACTGGCCGTTATTTACTTCTTTAACTGTGCCCTCTATACACTCTTCTTCACGTTGGAAGAGTTTCCTACTCAAACGCAACACTCCGGATGAACAGAGTGCATTTCTGCTGTTTAAAAAGGCCCGAGCGGTTCTTCGTAAGACTGTTAAACAGGCTAAACGTCGTAGCTGGAGATTATACGTTTCCACTATTACTGCCAATACACCCATTGCATCCGTCTGGAAACGTATACGCAAAATAGCAGGTAAACATCTTCCCATGCCCTCCCCTGTCCTACATTTGGATGGGGAGTCAGTTGCAGATGCACATCTAGTTGCTAACGCTTAGGTCTTCATTTTAGTAATGTTAGTAGCGGTTCTCATCTCTCACCTGAATTCCATACCCTTAAAACTGCTACTGAATGTACGCCAGTTGTCTTCAAGCTGTTGTCTAGTCAGTCATATAACGCACCATTCACGCTCCATGAATTGTCCTCTGCCCTTCGTCTTTGTAAGAACACTTGTGAAAGTCCTGATGGCATGCACTATAATATGCTCCGTCACCTTTTCCCCCGGGCCATGGCCTTATTATTAACTATTTATAATCGTATCTGGACAGAGGGTATTTTTCCTCCCTCTTTTCGTAGTGCCACCATCCTTCCATTTCTTAAACTGGGAAAGCAAGGCCATGCCCCTGAAGATTATCGCCCCATTGCTCTTACCAGCTGTCTTTGTAAATTATTCGAGCGTATGATAAATCATCATCTTATGTGGCTCCTAGAATCCAAGCAACTTTTGTCATCTTCAGAGTTTGGTTTTCGAAAAGCTCGCGGCACCTTAACTCCTCTCCTAAATCTAGAGACTTATATCCGTTCAGCCTTTGCCACTCGACAATCTGTTATCGCAGTATTCTTCGACCTTCAGAAGGCTTATGACACAGCCTGGCGCTACCATATTTTACGCACAGTTCGTTCTTGTGGTATTGATGGTAACCTTGGTGTCTTCTTAAAGAATTTTCTATCAGCTCATTTCTTTAGAGTCCGTGTCCAGCATACTTATTCAGACTCATTTCCACAATACGAAGGTGTTCCCCAAGGCAGTGTTCTTAGCACTACTCTATTTTTATTGGCAATTAATGGGATTGTTTCTTGTCTCCCAGTTGGCGTCCACTCTTCTTTATATGTTGATGATTTTACAATATATGCCTCAAATTCTGACATCTCTGCCCTTGGTGCTCTTTTTCAACGTGCGGTTTCTGCTGCCTCAGAATGGGCCACTTCTCATGGCTTTCGGTTCTCTCCTCTTAAGTCTCATGCTATTACCTTTGCTTGTTCTCATCATATTCCTCAACCACCTCTTTTTCTTTATGGCTCTCCTCTCCCATACAAAACCTCCGCTTCCTTTCTTGGCCTTCTTTTTGACTCCCGTCTTACTTGGAAAGATCATATTGCCTCCTTGAAAACCTCAGCCTTGCAACGCCTCCGTCTCTTACAAACTTTGTCTCATGTGTCATGGGGTGCTGATCGAACTACTCTCCTTCGCCTCCATATTGTTCTCGTTCTCTCCAAACTTGATTATGGTTGCCAAGTTTATTCTTCTGCTTCAGACACTGTCCTCCAACAACTTGATTCTGTACATCATCACGGTTTGCGTCTGGCTCTTGGTGCTTTTAAGTCATTCCCAGTTGAGAGTCTGTATACTGAATCAGGAGTTCCATCATTCTTCCGCCGTTGTGCTCTTCTTTCTCTTCGTACCTATGCTAAGTTGCACTGTTTTCCTCATACCCCTTTTCTACTTTCTCCCAGTCCAGTCTCAGGCATATTTTCTACTCCTAAGACCAAGCCACCATTTGCAGTTTGAGCCCGTACTCTTCTCTTGCGCTCCTCTCTTACTGTTAGTAATGTTTTCCTTTCCGCACATGTCTTTTTCCTCCGTGGCTACTTCCGCGACCCCACATTTATTCTTCCATTTTCCCTTATTCCAAGTCCAATTCTCCTCCATTCATTCTCCGTTCTCGGTTTTCAGACCATCTCTCCCAACATTCCTCTGCAGTCCCTATATACACTGATGGTTCAAAAACTCCTGCTGGCATTGGATTCGTGATACTCTTTCCTGACACTTTTTATCATTTTAGCTTTCCTACCTATGCAAGTGTTCTAACAGCAGAGTTATATGCCCTCTTGTTTGCGTTACGGTATATTTGTCGTGCCTCCTCCTCCTCATTTGTGATACTCTCTGATTCATATAGTGCTCTATCCCTTCTTCAGTCATCTTCTGCTTCTCACCCTCTAGTTCTTCGTATCTTGGAATGATTGTTCCGTATCTCCTTTCGTCGTAAAAGAGTCCAGTTCTGTTGGGTCCCGTGACATGTGAGCGTCGCGGGCAATGAACGTGCTGATCAGTTGGCTCGTATGGCAGTTACCAGGAATGTCTCTCCTTCCTTCCTCATTCCAGTCTCTGACCTTCTTCCTGCTCTGTCATCCTTCCTTCAGCACCGGTGGCAGTCTTGTTGGGACTCTATCACTAATAACAAACTACGTGTTGTTAAACCGTTTATTTCTCCTTGGTCGACCCCTTGCCACCGTAATAGGAGGTGGGAGACGGCTTTAGCTCGCCTTAGAATTGGTCATACTCGACTTACCCACTCTTATTTGATGTCTGGTGGTCGCCCTCCCTTTTGTACTCGTTGCAATACCATTCTTTCTGTACGCCATATTTTCCTTGATTGTCCACTCTACACACTACAGCGACGTGTTGCATTTCCATTTTTGTCTCGCCTCCAACGTCCCCCCCCTTCTTGCAGACTTTCTCTGAGAGTCATCGTATTTTTCCCTCCATAATATCATGTCCTTCCTTACCTCTGTTGGTCTTCTTTCCAACATCTAATTCCGTTCCTTATTTCAATAGCCCCATCTGTGATATGATATACTCCTTCCATTGACCCATTTCTTCCGGCCCACCTAACGTACGCAACTTGTAGCCGATGATCCGGCTTTGTGCTGGATTTTGGCAATAGGTTCCTATTGTTCTTCTTCTCCCAGGCACTGTGCAAGGCCTAAGCAACTAGTATGAAATTTAGTATAAAGTCCAGCCTCCCGCTTCATCAATGACCTCATGAAGATGCCTGGGCAGGGGCTCGACTAAGTTCTGGCTCAAATCAGGTCATCAGCGGACACTCTCCCACACCTCCTCAGCCCTCTCCTCCACTGCCTGATGGATGCGGTACTTCTCAACATCCAAGTCCTGAGACATCATGGGCCACAGATGTTTAATGGGGTTCAGATCACATCCTTTGGAAGGCCAGTCCAAGACCTCAATTTCTGGATGGTTCTGGAGTCACTCCCTCAGTATGTGGCTGGTGTGGATGGGACTCCTGTCGTGGACCAACGTGATCATATCACGAGCAGAAATTGCCGTTGCTAGCACTGACGGAAGCAACACGTCATCCAGTATCTCCACATACTGCCGCCTGACAAAACTGCTGCTGATCTTAACTAGTTCTCCAGGCCCGTATGCCCACATGCATCTCCAGACTGACATGGATACCCTTTCACTCACTTCTTGCTGTTGGATGTGTTGCTGGTGGTAGCGTGTGTTGGCAGGGTGCAAGCAGTGCCTTGCTCGGGCCTTCACAGACGGAAACGTTTTTTCATCAGTAAAGATGACTGTCCTCCAAAACTCAGCATCATGTGGAAGGTACTCTAGGGCAAAGCCAAACTGACTTTCTTGCTGTTGTGTCAGACATTTCTTGTGAGCCGGGACGTGGCAGTGGATAGCGCGTTCATGGAGGCACCGTCTTGTTGTCATAGGATGGCAGGCCAGCCCCAGATTTCATGTGTGCTACACCGTCATCCTCCTTGATGCTCCTGTGCAGCTCCCAGGACCAGATCATACGTTCGGGATGAGGTTACATTCGGTGTCCCACTCCGAGGCATAGTGAACACAGACCCGTCCCCCTACCGTCTACGGATCCATTTCCTGATCATTTTGGTGGACCTCCCCAACTGCTGAGCAATGTTCGCCACATGTACTGCCGATTCCTACATCCCGACGATCATGCCTCGTTCGGTAATCACTGATGGTGCATTGGCTCGTCTTCCTGCCACATCTATAATTGAAATGTATAATGTATAAACAGCATGGAGTGTAAACTGCATACAGTTCTGTATATAGTTATAAAGTAAATATGCAGTGTGCATTGACTGTCAGGTCTAAACTGCATACCCTGCACTTAGAGGGGGAATGGAGTAGGTGTGGGAGTTAACGTAGCTAATGAACGTCGTGCAGGTTGTGAGAAGCAAGTCATCACTGGATGTCAGGTTTGTCATTTGACTTCAAAAAATACCGTTAAAAATATATGACAACATTTAGGATGAGGTAATCAAGTATTATGCTGATAAAAACCTTAAGTGATATGGAATGAAAAAATCACAAGAAAGGGTGAGGGAAAACGTTAACTGATATGGGATGAGAACATCACAAGAGTAGGGGAGGAAACATGGGGCCATGATGGAGACGGGTTAATCAAAATTATTAAAAACTCGCATTATCACTCCACATTTATTTTCCATGTTTCATCCCATCTCATCAAACAGTGTAAAAAGAACATGGAGGGAGCTTTACAATAGGTGGGGGTTGGCAACAGGGGGATAAGGGTGGTTAAAGTGTATTACCCTTAAACTACAGAGTGTTATTCAGCACGTGTGCCAATTTTACCAACTTTGATCCAATAGCCTCGGAGGAGCTAAGTGATACGCAGACGGACTAAAGTATTTGTATCCACGTAGGCTATGGTATACGAGCAGTGGACTATGCATTTTTGATACCACGTTGATTCGCAGTGCTCATACAGTTAATGTACAATTTTTAATCTGTTTTTGTACAGGTCATAACTCCATACCCCCAGGTGCGAAAATATATCTTCACTAGGCCGTCATTACACACTCATCTACATAGACGAGGTGATTATCAAAGTGAGATGTAAAACTACATGACATCCCTCCAACGGCCGCTGAAGCCCTGGTTATATCCTGTAAAGTAAAGACAGGAGTGAGCCGCGCAGTGAATGTGGGTGCCACACTTGGGCAATATGCCATCAGCACCAAACCCTTGCAAAGCTACAATGATTCAGCTAACCTCAGAGTTCATAAGTGATATTACAGATATTAAAGAGTAGTAAACTGTGCCTTAATATATTATAAATAACAAACTGTTCGACATTGAGTGACAAACCAAATGGTTTCCTGTACACCAGGAAACGATTTACTACGCTGGGTGGTAACCATATAACCAAATTTTGGCGCCTGGTGGTTTAGTGGGTAATTACGGCTCCCCAGTGGGATTGAGCCGGTGAAGGTTTATATCCAAGGGGTGGTTGGAGTTTGTTGCTCACGTAATGCCACTCAGGGATGAGTGAGGCTGGTCACTCTCATCTTAAATGTCAGGACCAACTTGTCTAGCCCCTCATGGGGCAATGTAGGATTGGATGATGGATGGATGGCTGAACAAACTGTTCCCTAATATATATTTTATAAATAACATTGTTCAGTATCGGACATTAGCATGTCACAGATATACAAAATATTTAACTGTCCTTTATCACTAAGCATTATATGTAAATAAATTATTTGCATGTTTTGAATAACCAGTGTATTGGTAAACAGTAGGATAGACTATGTTAGTCCCTGATAAAACTAATCTCAGTAGACTTCAGAACAGCATTTCAGTAGCAGCTACATGTAAATGGAATGAGACACTTAAAAACTATAAAATCTACATCCAATAATCTTGTCATTGCAGATATATTTACCGGTGACATTACAATGTGATTTAAATGACCAAAGACAACGAAAGAAATTCGGTGGTGAATACGACACGAATGCAATGGATCTAAGTTCTAACCGGAACCTTACAGTAAAGGAACCAGAAGTAAACTACGTAGGCTTCAGGAATTACTCCTACAAGTGCCACTAATCAATGTTGATGGAGTAATAATGGATACATCAATCAGAACAATATGAACCATAGATATCTTGATGTGGGATTGTGAAATTTAGCCACACAGATGAGGAAAAACAGAGTCCAGCGCGGCCCTGAATGTCTTTGGACTGATTTATGTTTAGCAGTATTGCCGTTTCCGGGCCCAACAACAGCTGGCACTCTAACCAAGAACAAATACCTAATCTCATTACAGAGGAAAGGTTTTGTCAGAGCCGCGGTGGACTCTAGCTCACCTACATTCGTAAACATCAAAAGTATCTCTTGATGGAATCAACAAATGAATGTGAAGTGGTTGTTTATAAAGATAGTTAAATTATAGGTTTGCACTAAGCAATATCACGGATACTATTAAAAACTGTCTTGGCATTAAGAAAAACAATAATAATGGCTATAGACTACAGTATAGTGTGAAATATTTTATAAGAAGGGGCATCTAGGTGGACGGGAAAGTGAGCCAAGGATGGCCTTTGCGAATGACAGCTGACTGTGATTGTCGTGGCAAAACACACACAACACACACATATGCACGCGCACAGCATGCAAGGCAATAGTTTCACAAATGCTCAATACGTCCACCTCGACACCACAAACATAGGCGGGGAAACTGGTAAGTGTCGATATGCATATTTGCGGTTAATGATTCTGATGTTGAAATCAATAATGGTCATATTAATGATAGAGGTGCAAAACTATATATATATATATATATATATATATATATATATATATATATATATATATATATATATATATATATATATATATATTCTTACGGAACAGAGAAAGATAATGTACACTTTAAGTGAGAATACTAAAAATCACTACTGTCCCGTAAAGTTCCAGGTTCAAAACAAAAGAGTTAGGTAAAATTACAAGTTAAAGTTTAATGCTCAAACTAACAACAAAACATTCAGGACTCATAAGGATAATGTAATGGCAAAAAACAGGTTAAATATATGGTTAATTGCAATAGCCTCTATTAACACGAAATTAACAAGAGTAAATTTACCTAAGTCAGCCCTGATAAAATGAAAATACACTGGGTAATGCTCAGTTAATGCAAGATAAATTATTACAGATACAAACTATTATTAATAATTTCTGACAATAAGAACCTCATATGAATCACAAAAACCTTACCAGGCCTACAAATTAACAACTTATGCTATACAGTACAAGAACAAAATGCAATAACACTTATACTCAAATTACACAGCTGCTAGATGGTTGGAGACTTCATGAGCACTCACAATAATAACTGTACAGGGGAGGACAGAGATGTGAACAAAATGAGGAATAGATCTAAGTGGCAATTAATGTAGAGACTGAGCTCATTATATATGGGCCGGCAGAGTTTGATACAACTTGTAAGAAGGACGCGCAAATGAAGCCATGGGGACAAAGAGTTGACAATCCTGCTCTGAACAACAGAAAGAACGACTTACTCTACTATAACGGTAGAAGGGGGGAGTGAGGTAGAACACGCTCGTGATCAAACAGGCAGCACACTGTACGTTAGAATTACACAAAGGATGATGAAATCATAGGCTATGTAACACCTCCCCACAAAGAAAAAAGAAATTTACAAAGGAAATTTCTTATTACTCTAAAACAATCTGTCTAAAGTCTAGATAAGCAATCTGCAATAACATTTTCTTTCCCCTTGACATGTTGTATGTCTAATGAATACTCCTGAAGAAGTAGACTCCATCTTGTCAATCTCTGATTTTTATATTTAAACTTACTAAGGAATTTCAGGGGGTTATGATCGGTATAAATGACTATGGGGTCAAAACCAGAACACAAATAAAATGAAATATGCTGTAAACCCAAAATCAAGGCCAAAAGCTCTTTCTCAATAGTTGAGTAGCTCTTTTGAGGTGGAGTGAACTTCTTACTGTCATAAGATACAGGGTGTTCAATACCCTGATCATCCTCTTGCAGCAAAACAGCCCCAGCTCCTGTATCACTTGCGTCAACAGCCATATTAAAAGGCTTAGCAAAATTTGGAGTAGCGAGCACTGGCTGACTTAATAGGATAGCTTTAAGTTTGTTGAAAGAGGATTCACAGTTATCGGTCCAGACAAATTTAACTCCCTTTTTCAGTAGGTCTGTAAGTGGTAATACAAGAATTGAAAAGTTAAGAACAAATCTCCGGTAATAACCTACCATTCCCAAAAATCTTTGTAGCTCTTTCCTACTTTTAGGTCTGGGAAGATCACTTATAACCTGAACCTTAGCAGCTGGTGGTGCAACATGTCCATCACCAATTACGTACCCAAGGTACTGAACTTTAGCTTGACCAAACTCACACTTTGATAAATTAGCTACAAGATTAGCCTGAACTAAACGCTCAAGAAATTTACTGACATGGCATAGGTGATCTTTCCAGTTGTCACTGAAGATTAATACATAATCAATATAAACAACACACCCTGCCAAACCCTCTGCTACAACATTCATGAGCTTCTGAAATATGGCTGGTGCATTCTTCATATCATATGGCATTACAGAACATGCAAAAGTCTTTCCTAGTGTTACAAAACATGAGATCTCCCTAGCACGTTCAGTCATAGGTACTTGCCAGTATCCCTTTAACAAATCAAACTTACTTATGTACCTAGCCTTTCCGATCTTGTCTATGCAATCTTCCAGGGAGAGGGTAAGTGTCTGTTTTGGTTATCTGATTAACACGTCTGTAGTCGATGCAAAGCCGCTGTGACCCACCTGGCTTAGGGACTAGAGTGACAGGAGAACTCCACTCGCTCTGACAGGGCTCAATCATCTTGTGGTCCAACAGGTAGCCAAGCTCTTTCTGGATGAGAGGAACTTTCACTGGGTTCACATGGTAAGGAGGCAGTTTAATTGGCTTTGCATCTCCAACATCGACATCATGCATCAACACAGTGGTTCTTCCTGGAGTGGCACGGAACACTTGCGGGTACTCCTGCAGCAATGCCGAAAACTCCTGCCTTTCCTCGGGAGGTAGATGAGAAAGCTTAGTCTGGAGATCATTCATGATATCAGGATTCTTCCCCAAATTATCACTCAGGCTCATACTGCATGGGAGAGTTTCACTTGCAGACTCGGGTGGAACAGCTACAGTGCAGACTGGATTATTTTCGTCCTGCCTGTGATACAACTTTAGCATGTTGATGTGACATAGTTGCTTGCTCTTTCTACGATCTGATGTGGCGATGACATAGTTGACATCACTGAGTTTCTTCTCCACGAAATTAGGACCACTAAACTTGGCTTGAAGAGGTTGCCCATGAACCGGTAGCAGAATCAAAACCTGATTTCCTGGCTGAAAGTGGCGTAACCTGGACTTCTTATCATACCAAGTCTTCATCTTCTCCTGAGCAGCTCCTAAATTCTCTCTTGCCAGCTGTAAAGCAGTGGACAGCCGTTCTTTGAACTTCATCACATACTCCAGCAGGTTGACGTCATCTTCCTCTGACAGCCAGCATTCCTTGAGTAGCTTAAGGGGTCCTCTTACTTCATGGCCAAACAGTAGTTCAAAAGGTGAGAAGCCCAGTGATTCATTTGGAGATTCTCTTGCAGCAAACACAACGAATGGAAGACCTTTATCCCAGTCTTTCTGATGTTCCAAACAGTATTTCTTGAGCATCGATTTGAGTGTTTGATGATATCTCTCCAACGCTCCTTGGGTCTGGGGATGGTAAGCTGAAGACGTGATCTGGGTGATGCCCAACTCTTTCAGAGACTGCTTGAAAACATTTGACATGAAATTACTTCCTCGGTCTGACTGTACCTCCTTGGGCAGACCAAACTTTGTGAAGAATCCTAGCATTTCCTTAACCACGTTCTTTGCTGAGATATTT
This sequence comes from Coenobita brevimanus, assembly GCF_032717465.1. NCBI lineage: Eukaryota > Metazoa > Arthropoda > Malacostraca > Decapoda > Coenobitidae > Coenobita > Coenobita brevimanus. The sequence goes on from NC_137012.1 coordinate 11,356,246, forward strand.
CTAAGTGGAATGGCTTCAGGATAACGAGTAGCCATATCAATCAGGGTCAACACATAAGAAAATCCTGAAGAAGTCTTAGGAAGAGGGCCCACAATATCCACCAACACACGGGTGAAAGGCGCCTCAAAAGGAGGAATGGGAACTAGAGGTGCAACCTTTTCGGTCTGATTACACTTCCCCACAACTTGACAGGTGTGACAAGACTTACAATACCAGGAAACATCCCTGAAGATACCTGGCCAGTAGAAGTGTTTCAAAATGCGTGCCACAGTCCTCCTCACTCCAAGGTGTCCTGCCAAACTGGAATCATGAGCCACTCTAATGATATCCCGCCTACAAACATGAGGGATGACAACTTGATGTACAACCTCCCATTCACAGTCGGCTGATGGTCTTGGGGGTCTCCACTTCCTCATAAGTACTCCTGACTTTATATAATAACAAGTAGAAGCACCAGCTGACTCTTCCTCACTGCAAGCAGAGTTAGCTAGACCTTTCAACTCAGGGTCAGCAACCTGCAACTCAACCAACTCTTGACGAGACAAATTATCAACACTACGGGGTACTGCCTCATCTGGTGAGTGGTCCAAATTTGCAAGAAAAGTGTCAGCTAGGATAACATCATCATCATCAATATCCTCTAAATCACCAGTAACTTTAGACTTAGCCCTAGTGACAGCACATGCAGGGAACACATCAGGGACATCACAATCCTGGGACGCAGCCACTGGCTTACTAGACAACTGAGGAGCTGGACACACTTGACTTCCACCAATATCATTTCCAAGTAAGAAAGTTACACCTGACATTGGGAGTGTCTCAACCAACCCAACCATAACGGAACCATTAGCAAAACCAGACTCTAAATTCACTCTGCACAGAGGGACAGAGAAGTAATTATTCCCTACACCTTGTAAGATTACAGTTTCATCAGAGGAATTAACATTAGAGCCAAGAATACTGGTCAGCAGAAGGGATTGGCAAGCACCTGTATCACGATGTATTTTAACTGATTTCCTGTCATTACTGTCCAGAGGACTGACAAAACCATCAGACAGGAAATTAGCACATGAACTCTTGAGAGTGTCATCCACGTTACTGCTCAAAAGAGGAGTTTCATTATGAGAATTTAAGTTACCCCTCAAAGCAGGTTCAGTTAACTCAGTTAAAGAATTCTGGGAACTCTTAAGGGTGGACACTAGACCAATTGACTGAATATTTAAAGACTCCTTTTTGTTCACATCACGCTGTCTCCTGAAATATTTCTCCGTAGTATGACCAAGCTTACTACAATAAGTACATTTACTTTTCTGAAATCTAGAGGTGGAGCTGGTATTTACTTCCTGAGAAACATCATCTTTATTCTCTTTCCTGTTACCTGTACTCTGAGTAGAGGCAACGTACTTACTCTCAGCTTTCCCTTTTTCTTTAGAATATCTCTTGTGAATGAGAACATATTCATCAGCTAAAACTTGGTGCTGGCCAGAGTTAAAGTTCAAGTAAGATGGAGGAATAGAAGAAGGGAAAGACGAGAGGAATGAGTAGTTGCAAGGAGAGTGGAAAGGTTACAAGAGGATGAGAAAAAGGCAGAGTATAAGAGAGAAGTGGAGGAACGATTGGGCAAATATGAGTTGGAGCAGATGGGGGACGTGGAAGGTGTGTGTAGAATATTTACAGAAGAAATATGTGCAGCATGTGATGTGGTGTGAGGAAGGAAGAGAAGACGGAGGGGGGTGCAAGGAACAGCGTGGTGGACTGAAGAGGTGAAACGGGCTGTGGCACAAAAGAAGAAAGCATACAATGAATGGATGAGAAATAGGGGCGTGGAAGAAGTTGAGAGGCGGAAGAGAGAGTTATATGTAGAAAGAAAGAGAGAGGTGAAAAGATTAGTAAGAGAGAGTAAGAAGAGAGTGGATGAGGAATTTGGAAGGAATTTGAGTGTAAAGTGGAGGGACTGTAGGAAGATGTTCTGGAAAGAGGTGAAAAGAGTAAGACAGGGTGGAAGTGGAGTTAGCAGGGGAGTGAAAGATAAAAATGGTAGATTATTAGTGGAGAAGGGAGAAAAAGTGAGCAGATGGAGAGAACACTTTAAGGAATTGTTGAACGTGGAGGATGGAAGTAATGCGAGTATAAGTGGCTAGGGAATGGCTGGAAGAAGGAGGGAAGTGAGAAGACAGGAAGAAATCAGTAGGATAGAAGTTGTGGAAGCAATGAAGAAAGTTAAATCAGGGAAAGCCCCAGGAATTGATGGAGTGTGTGGTGAAATGCTGAAGCATGGGGGAGAGATAGTAGTAGAATGGATGTGGAAGATGTGCAGATTGGCCTGGGAGGAAGGTAGAGTCCCGGAGGATTGGAAGTCAGGTATAATTATTCCCTTGTACAAAGGAAAAGGGGAAAAAGAAGTGTGTGGTAATCATAGGGGCATTTGTCTTCTTAGTATAATAGGAAAAGTATATGGTAGGATACTTATTGACAGAGTTAGAGAAAGAACAGAGAAATTAGTTGGAGAAGAACAGGGAGGCTTTAGGAAGGGAAGAGGTTGTGTAGATCAGATATTCATTCTCAGATCTTTAGTGGAAAAGTTTCTAGAGAAGGGAAAGAAGTTGTATGCGGCTTTCATGGATTTGGAGAAAGCATATGACAGGGTGGATAGACAAGGATTGTGGAAAGTGTTAAGAATATATGGAATAGATGGGAAGTTGTTGAATGCTGTGAAGAGTATGTACGATGGTGCGAAGGCTGCAGTGCGTGTGGATGGTGAACTAAGTGAATTTTTCTCTTTGAAAGTTGGGTTGAAACAGGGATGTGTCATGTCTCCATGGTTGTTCAATCTGTACATGGATGGGGTAATAAAAGAGGTACAAGGTAGGGTAGTGGATGTTGGAGTGGCCCTGGTGAGAGAGGATAGTGTTTGGAAACTCCCTGTACTGTTGTTTGCAGATGATACCGTGTTGTTGAGTGAAGACGAAGGGGAGCTGCAAGGCTTGGTGGATGAGTTTGAGAGAGTGTGTAAGAAACGGAATCTAAAGGTGAATGTAGGGAAGAGTAAAGTGATGGTCTTTGAGAGAGGTGAAGTCAGTGAATGTACAGCGAGGTTGGATGGTGAGGAACAGGAAAATGTGAGTACGTTTAAGTACTTGGGTAGTGTGATGAGTAAGGATGGAGGTTTGGAGGGTGAAGTGCTTGAAAGGGTACAGCAGGGAAGAAAGGTTGCTGGTTCTTTGAAAGCAGTGATAAGAAACAGGGAAGTGAGCATGGAAGTGAAAAAGTTACTACATGACAGTATTGTGATACCAACACTAACGTACGGAAGTGAAGCTTGGACGTTGTTGGAAGGACACAAGTCAAGAGTGAGAGCCGTGGAAATGAGTTATTTAAGAGGAGCCTGTGGAGTCACATGGAGAGACAGGCTGACGAATGAGGATATAAAGGAGCGTTGTGGTGTTGATGTGGATGTGATAGGAAGAGTTATGAGGAACACACTGAGGTGGTTTGGCCATGTGGAGAGGATGGAGGGTGAAAGACTGACGAAGAGAGTGTATGTGAGTGAGGTGGAGGGGGAAAGAGGGAGGGGGAGGCCGAGGATGAGATGGAGAGATGGGGTGGAGAGGTATATGAGAGAGGGGGGTGTGAGTTGGGAGCAGGGGAGTGAAATGGCGGGGGACAGGGCGACTTGGAGGCGATTTGTTTGTGGCCACCCCAAACGGGATTGAGGCGTCTGGCAATAGATAGATAGATAGATAGATAAAACTGCAGCATCAGACAAATTATCTATTCTTTTCTCATCAAGATATAGGCTTACATCTTTATAAATACACCTCTTGAAGTCCTCCAGCAAAATCATCTGCTTAAATTTACCAAAATCAGAATCCACATTCTTAGAATTTAACCACTGCTCTAACAGATCTTCTTTGATTTTTGCATACTCAACATGGGATTGCTTATCTTGCTTGTAAGTTGTCCTAAATTTTACTCTATAGGCTTCAGGAACAAGCTCATAGGCCTTAAGAATCAAGCTCTTAACTACATCATAATTATCAGATTGATCCTGAGGCAAAGATGCATAAGTTACTTGAGCTTTACCAGTGAGAACAGTTTGAAGGAGTACTGGCCAACACTTTTTGGGCCAATTAAAACCTGTAGCTACCCTCTCAAACAACTGAAAATACTTTGTTAAATCAGATTCATTAAAAGGAGGGACAAGTTTAACATTTTTAGCCACATCAAAATCATCAGAGCTAGATGATCCAGTTCCACCTTGTTTCATGCGATACTCATGGTCTGCCTGAATCCTAGCTAGTTCAATTTGTGCCTGGGCCTGTATCTGTGCCTCCTGAATCCGAGCCTGAGATTCAGCCTCCTTAGCATTTGCTTGAAATTCAGCCTCCTTAACACAAGCCTCCTTAGCCTGAGACTCAGCCTCCTTAGCACGTGCTTGAAATTCAGCTTCATTCACACGAGCCTCCTGCAGGGCTAGCTGTAACTTAGCTATTTCAATCTGCGTTTGCTCATTTGGAGGAGTTACATTAAACAAGCTTTCATTAATCATGTCGACAATTTGATCTTTAGAATGATGAGAGTGAACTGCAGTTTCCCAATTGTTGAGCAACAAGCTTAAGTTCATTCTTTGCTCTGTTTTCTACATCCAACACTGTTTGCACATTTGACAAAAATTTTTTGCTTCATCAAGCGTAGTAAAAGTAGACATCATGAATAAATCACAGTCACAAAATATCAAGCAATATCCTTATGATAATATCCTGAATATCCTGATATGAGGTCGCCAAATTTATGTTACGGAACAGAGAAAGATAATGTACACTTTAAGTGAGAATACTAAAAATCACTACTGTCCCGTAAAGTTCCAGGTTCAAAACAAAAGAGTTAGGTAAAATTACAAGTTAAAGTTTAATGCTGAAACTAACAACAAAACATTCAGGACTCATAAGGATAATGTAATGGCAAAAAACAGGTTAAATATATGGTTAACTGCAATAGCCTCTATTAACACGAAATTAGCAAGAGTAAATTTACCTAAGTCAGCCCTGATAAAATGAAAATACACTGGGTAATGCTCAGTTAATGCAAGATAAATTATTACAGATACAAACTATTATTAATAATTGCTGACAATAAGAACCTCACATGAATCACAAAAACCTCACCAGGCCTACAAATTAACAAACTATGCTATACAGTAGAATAACAAAATGCAATAACACTTATACTCAAATTACACAGCTGCTAGATGGTTGGAGACTTCCTGAGCACTCACAATAATAACTGTACAGGGGAGGACAGAGATGTGAACAAAATGAGGAGTAGATCTAAGTGGCCATTAATGTAGAGACTGAGCTCATTATATATGGGCCGGCAGAGCTTGATACAACTTGTAAGAAGGACGCGCAAATGAAGCCATGGGGACAAAGAGTTGACAATCCTGCTCTGAACAACAGAAAGAACGACTTACTCTACTATGACAGTAGAAGGGGGGAGTGAGGTAGAACACGCTCGTGATCAAACAGGTAGCACACTGTACATTAGAATTACACAAAGGATGATGAAATCATAGGCTATGTAACAATATATATATATATATATATATATATATATATATATATATATATATATATATATATATATATATATAAATTAAGTGTGCCTTACCTTTTCTGTTACTAATAATTTCTTAAAATGATTGATCTGAATATTAACATGTTTTAAACATTCTCAGGCTTTAATTTTGCAGCATCCGTTTCGAACTCAGTGCAGCCTATAATTTCCTTGTTGGCTCTAGAAAACTGATATACCATAGCTGATTCGCACATTCTTAGCTTATCCACACGATAAGATATTGGGTGTAGTCACACAGTTTAACACAAGAGGTATCAGGCCTAATCAACGCCCCCCCCCACACACACAATGGTTGAACCCGCGAAGGGCGTTTAAGTGTGCAGGGTAAGGGAGTGACTAAAGTGTTTGATAGGGGTAATATCGTATTTGTTAACATTTCAACAACACTCCATAGTATTTGTGGATAATCCAGTGCAGTCAACATAGTACCACTGTTTTAAGACAATGATGGATTTACTGACATTCATGATGAGGAACTTGTTATTCCTGATATGTCAAGTCAGAGATGACTACGCTAGGTTTAGCTGTAGCTATTCATCATTATCATTATCATTATCATTGCCACCATCGTTAAATTCTAATATTCCTTTCAAGATACTAGCATGCCTTACGTGGCTCCGTTCTATTCTGGAAAACATGAAGAACTGGACATTCATACAACTGTAATCGAGTGTGCTTTGTTACGAGGCCCCTCCAGGGAGGGGACGGGTAAATAACACAACATTCCTGAAGAAACAGTATGTTATATAAATTGGCTATAAATATTTAGAACGGGAGTTGTTGAAAAGCAATTTCCCTACACTCCTACTACCACTACTAGTGCTGTACAGTTTCATCTACTTACTGTTGTGGATGGAGCTTTCCTCCAGCAATGAATGGCCGAGTTTCACCAGTACTTATTGTGAACCATCACAATGACAATCGTTTTGTTAACAGGATATCAACATCTGGTGATTAAGCTACATAATCACAACCTCCATACAAACTTACAATCGTGGCGTCAGCCTCTCCCAACCTCCCCGACCCCAACATAACAAATATAGAACCGAACATTTCTACAAGGGACAGACAGACAAAGAAGTGCGATGAGAGACGTGAAGACCATCATTCCTGAATAGTTAACCCTCAACCCTCTGTTTATGGGTGGTCCAGACATGTAATAACCAGTCACGTGTATCGCAGACAGCTTAAGACCCACAGTATATTTCTATTCAGGTATTTGTTTTATTACATAAGTTGTGGACATCACGTGCTTGTTTTTGCATAGTGGTAATAATGGAGTGAACAACTTATGTAACTGCAGGATTGCTAGACCTGTTTAACGGGTCTAAGAAAATGATAGTGTCTGCACCATGTATGGGGTGTCTATTCCACCCGCACCGGTCGAGTCAGGATATGGATAAGGTTACGCTGACAGGTTTGCCTCAACTAAGATTCGGGTTAACAATAACTATAGTCTACGTAGTATGTCTTTTTTTTTTCACAATTAACCTCATTGAAGGTGCTGGTTTACTAAGAGAAAAAAAAAAATGCAGTGCTATTTTTGCTCATTAAAGTAGTGCGTCACTGGGGTAAAGTGGAAGAAAAAAATCAATATCACTTTTGTTAAGTTGACCTGACGTTGAGGGAAACCTAGCAAGTTTAAGCATAGGTGTATTTCAGCCATTAATTCCTGCAATACACTTAGTGCTTGGTGGGGGGAGGTGCAACATTTGTTGACGATATACACATAACAGTGTGCGATGTATTTGCTTATCAGCAACATATTTACTATGACTGTTGGTAATGTGTGGAATAAATCAAATAATTTATAACGGACAAAATATATTATTGTTTGGTATAGCTGGTTGTCTGAATGCTGACCGTTTATTGACATCGAGAATATTATAATAAATACTGTCCATTAGTAATTAGTATTATTTTCCCCTGCTCTAACACTTAAAATATATGATTTCAGTATATTTCTAGTAATCATAATATTAACTCGACCACTGTTGCTGCTACAACATCCACCACGCATACAAACATTGCTACCGAACGTTATTTATCGTTCTTATTGTAATACATCTGTTTCACAATCGTAGCCATATCAACTTCTGGTGATTGAGCTACGTAATCTGCACCCAGATACAACTTCCTCCCGTCGCACCTCCCTCTCCCAACCGCCCTGTACCCCTCATAAACATTACTGGGCGTCATCTGTTGGGTGACACTAGCACTTCTTTCAGATGCTTCGTTTTTTCGATCCTCAGGTGTTTCGTATTCACACAGTGGCTGGTTGGGGGAACGAACTTTTGTTCGTGATAGTATACTCTTAGGCCCATCGGTTAAGGAGGCTCCCTAACATGTCTACCTTATCGATTTATTTTTTGGACATGAATATTTAATATAGATCTGAACATTATTTATGCAGAGAATGGCAATATTGAAAGATATATGTACCACAGAAGATAATAGCAAGGTGTAATAAACAAAGTCAGTAAAAAAAAAAAAATGTTAGGGAGCTTCTTTAACCCCATGAATATGGGTGTTACCTGAAGAAAATCGTGTGGTGATGGCTGGAACTGGGTACTACTTTTCCCGAATAGTATTAATATTCTGACGCTCTTATGACGCACTCGACTGAAATAAAAAATCGTGTCAGCTGAATATTATTAGTTTTCCCAAGAATGAGATTAAATGGTACCAATATTAACACTATTACGACCAGTAACATCGGGTAAGGAAACTCCCAAACACCTCTTCCTAAGCGACATTTTGCTTATTACACTTTACTGCCCTACTCCTTGGTACATAAACCACTCTAATATCGCTGCCATACTCTGCATAGATTACATGCAAAATGATATTAACTAGACGTATCCAAAAAGAAATTGCATAAAGAAAAAGGTGCTACACAACTTCCTTAATTGACGAGAACACAGATCTTAAAAGACGACTCACTGCCTATTCTGTATTAGAAATCATCACCAGGGTAAATAAAATCGTCAGAAGGTTGCAGGTAAAAAAAAAAAAAAAAAACGTCGACTGACTCGGAGATGAAATAAAACAACCCACTCCGTATGGTAACACCACTTCCACCCGGCAGCCATTATGGATTCTGGTGCTGCCACACAATGTAAACAAACAACTTAATTTTGAAAAATATCAAGATTTGTCAGAGATCCTAAGAAAGACGTGAAGGTTTTCTCCAGTACAAATAGTCTTTCAAACAGGATTATCTTTGGAAATTTACAAAATAGAAAATGACAGGCATTAATAGTGTGCCTAGATGTATCTGGTACGCTTTCCGTCCACGTCCGAGTGATGTCGACCATTCCCTGATTTTGCCTACGTTTCTGTTTTACGACATAGTAGCTAGGCTTTCTTTTGCTTATTGCTCCTTACTCTTCTCTGTGTCATTTAAGTTATTCAAATACCACCATGCTCATCATAAAAAAAAAATATAAATTAGTTTTAACTACCTGTGACAAACATAAATCGTTAAGGCAGAGGTATTTATATATATATATATATATATATATATATATATATATATATATATATATATATATATATATATATAATCTCATCAGCCGTTTGAGTGTCCACTGAAGGACCAGTCTATCCCAACCGAAGTGAGAACGATGCAGCAAATGTATCTCTACCAAGTGGCTTAGGCTGTCTGGTAGAGATTGTACAGTATGTAGGGTGAGAAGTGCTTGTAAGTGTAATTGTTGTGTTGGAGTGGCTTTGGATGTGTGTGTAGTCTCTGAACCAAGTGTAATAGGTCCGTGCAAGCCAACTGGGTGCAAGCATTTTATAGTATGTGACACTGGTTCACCCACAGCACCCCTTGTGTCCATCAATGCAGTACTTGGCCAGAAGAACGCTCCCAAAGTTCATTACCCTGACGGGGAGCGAACCCTCGTTCTTCAGTGTGAGAAAACGCACACTTTACCACTGTACCACAGAGGCTCCATATATATATATATATATATATATATATATATATATATATATATATATATATATATATATAATCAATAGATAGATAAATAGATAGATGGAGTTGCTGGTATCGTCCTTAGCGACCTACCTGTGCGAGAAAGAGTTCTCTACTGCACTGGGGATGAAAACAAAGAAAAGGACTCGCCTGGACGTGGCAAACGATGCCAGGCTGGCACTCTCAACCACAAAGCCAAATTTTCCCCAACTAGCTGCTGAGATGCAGCTCCAGCCGTCCCACCGACTGATTGTGATTGTCTTCTTGAAAAAAAAAAAAATGTGTAATGTTCAAAGACAATAATAAAAAAAAAATCTAGGGTTCTAATGTATGCAATGAATATGAATATTGACACCGTTTTCTGAATGGGGGTAACAGGCTTCATGTACCACGGCAGTTTGGGTAACGTGCCGAAAAAGGTTGGGAAACACTGCTGTATACTGATAATAGTAAATATCTCTATCTTCAACCGGTTTCAAGTTATAGCCCTCTGATAAACCGTAACCTTGATTTCGACCTTTCAAGGTAACCTGATTGCCTCCAAAATTCAATCACTTCCTTTTGGGACGGGTGCTCACATATCCTGAAAATATCATGAAATTCCATTCAGCCGTTTCTCCGTAATGTTGCTAACAAAGAAACAAACAAACAAACAAACAAACAAACTGGACCGAAAACAATACCTCGCCGGATTCCGTCCCAAGCGAGGTAAAAAGCTAATGGTTGTATTAAGGTATTTGCATCTGAAGACGCTGGACCTGAAGACTGAATAGTGTTGTCCTATCGATGTAACCAGAGAGAGAGAGAGAGAGAGAAATGGAGGAATGAATTCCCTGAGCTAGGCAACTAAGGCCATATAGCCCCGCTGGAGTTACAGGAGGACGCTACCCCTCCCGGCAACGGTAGCCCGGGCCAGGCTCGAACTTGCGACCTCCCGATCGCAAGCTCAGCGCGCTACCACTGTGCTACCGCGCCCCCCCGAAAGAGAGAGAGTATAATAAAACAGCCCTCAGGCAATATCCCTTCCCTTAGTTCTCTCTGTTCACTGGCAAGGCAATGCACAAGAACAACATTTGCTTATGAAAGTCTCTGATGAGGAGAAAGAAAAATGAAATGATGAGAAAGGGCGAAGGAGGGCGAAAGAAGGAAAAGAAAATGCTTTAGCAACTTATTTCCCCATCATGCTCTCTCTCCACACTGTAAAGGTAGTGCACAAAAACATCCTTATGTCCTGACAGGGTCGGCTTCTTGAACATAATAGTGTATAATGGTTTGTGCCTTTACTCTTAAACATCTGTGGCTCCCCCCTCCCGTTCCCATTGACCATCTCTCTCTCTCTCTCTCTCTCTCTCTCTCTCATCTGGAGAGGGGCTGAATACCCGCTGATTAGTTCCCCTTTTGTTAATACCAGACGGTGTGCAACGACAAACATCTCTTTTAGTGGTGTGTGTGTGTGTGTGTATGTGTGTGTGTGTGTGTGTGTGTGTGTGTGTGTGTGTGTGTGTGTGTGTGTGTGTGTGTAAATATGATAATATTTCACTGCTTATTTATGGCAAGGCAGCCTTAAGGTTGAAAATATTAAAAAGTAATATTAGTAAAAGGCAAGTGCTGCCTTAAAGTAAATGTAACAGCCAAATTTACAAAGTGGTAATAATTAGAGCAAACAACAACAACAAAATCCAGATTGGTGGAGACATTGTTAGTGTTCGTTGATCATTCAGATAAAGGTAGGAATAGGGTTTTTCTTATGATAATCAGTTCTTCGTATAACATGTTGCTGGTACGGATAGCGTGAGGTGGTTTTGTGGCGGGGAGAGGAAGTAAGCTGCGGTGACGAGGGTAGTTCAGGAGTGAGATCAAACTGGCGGAGGTATGCTTGATGGATGTCGGAGATGGTTGTTAAACGGAGCGTTTGTTGTGCGATGGTATAGATGACACAAGCTGTGTCAAGAGTTAGCTTCGCAGTAAGCTTCTGGACAGAGTCTAACTTTTGTTTCTGTGTTGCAGTGAGAGTTGGTGATCGTGCTGGTGAGGCATATGTTAATTTTGAATGCATGAGTCTTAGCAACTCTCTACAGCCTGAAACAGGTAGATTGAAGGACGGAAGCTGTGTGTTGGCCTCAGTGTAATTTGCTATTTAGAGTGATGCTGAGAAGCTTGATGGTCTGGACCAGCTCAAGGGTGTGGTCATCCAGACTGAGGGAGGGGGGTGGGATGGGAGTAGTGGCCAGGTCAAACTGCATGATGACAGTCTTGTGGTAGTTGATGGTGACATCGTTTTGTTGTGTCCATTCCATGAGATTGTAAAGACTTCGCAGAAAAGCGAGGTAGTCTGGGTAATGGTGTTACTGACTACTATGCTTATGGTGGAATCGTCACCAGATTTCCGTCGTAAGCTGGTCACGGTGAGGGCCTCGTTGATTAAGGCAAAGAAACAGCGGCTCATCCTGGTCCTCTGTGGCACACCACAGGCGAGGAACTGAAAGCTGGAGGTAGTAACCCTGTGACGAACAGCTTGTCCTCCCTCACACAAAGAGTCGGCAAGCCAGGGAATGAAACTCGCTGACACCAACATTCATTGATTTGTTGACTACTGTGGTGAGGTTAACAAGGTCGAATGATACCTTTATGAAGTTAATGAAAGTGGCTGCAACAGAAGATTTTCTCTTTTCTATACTGGTGTAAATGAAGTCTAGCAGGCTGATCAGGCAGTGCGTGGTGGGATGTCTTCACGTCGTCAAACTGCTGTACTTCTATGTTGCACTGTTTTCATGAATCCAATCAGCGACAAAGCTCTTACAACGTACTGTAGCCTGAGTATAAGGGTGATGGGGTGGACATCGTTGAAGCTGGGTGGGTATGACAGGGACAAAGGATTTCTTCCAAGTGGATGGTGATTTGGATTGCTGAATGGATGATGGAGCATAATAGTTTAGAAAGCTCTGGTGCAAACTCTCTCGTTAGTTTCATGGATAGATCCACAGATGTGACTGATCTGTTCTGTTAGGTTTGCAACTTTTTTCTTACACCGAGTTCATTGACGAGGGTGTGTGTGTGTGTGTGTGTGTGTGTGTGTGTGTGTGTGTGTGTGTGTGTGTGTGTGTGTGTGTGTGTGTGTGTGTGTGTGTGTGTGTGTGTGTGTGTGTGTGTGTGTGTGTGTGTGTGTGTGTGTGTGTGTGTGTGTGTGTGTGTGTGTGTGTGTGTGTGTGTGTGTGTGTGTGTGTGTGTGTGTGTGTGTGTGTGTGTGTGTGTGTGTGTGTGTGTGTGTGTGTGTGTGTGTGTGTGTGTGTGTGTGTGTGTGTGTGTGTGTGTGTGTGTGTGTGTGTGTGTGTGTGTGTGTGTGTGTGTGTGTGTGTGTGTGTGTGTGTGTGTGTGTGTGTGTGTGTGTGTGTGTGTGTGTGTGTGTGTGTGTGTGTGTGTGTGTGTGTGTGTGTGTGTGTGTGTGTGTGTGTGTGTGTGTGTGTGTGTGTGTGTGTGTGTGTGTGTGTGTGTGTGTGTGTGTGTGTGTGTGTGTGTGTGTGTGTGTGTGTGTGTGTGTGTGTGTGTGTGTGGCTGGTATGGAACATTCATACCTGCAGATGTCCCTAGTAAAAACATATCGAGACCCTTCCTCTTCCTCCTCTTTCCTCAGTCTCACTTCTCTACCACTCCCGTGTTATTCAGTTACCTTCCCAATACCATAATCCTCACCTGGGACTCTGAAAATGTTAATAATAAAAAAAAAAAAAAAGCCTTACAACCAAAAGAAGACAATGCATGTTATACCTTGTAAAACTCACTGCCCTTCTCTCAGTCTCTTTTACCATCTGTTCCATTCCTATAATATTCACCTGGCTGTCATTTCCCTAGTTCTCATGTGCGACTCAAACTGTATTTTCCACCAGTAATATCAGAGCCAGAGGGAGTAGATCCGATTCCTGTAGTTGAACCTAGTCAAGATATTTAGTTCCCATTTTCTTTGCTCCCACTACCTTCCATTCCAATAATCCTTACTTATCTATTATTTCCATAATCTTATATGTGGGTATAATAGTAATATTGCTCTTGCATTCAATATCAGCCAGAGAAGACTCAAAACCTCCAGTTTTGGTTTAAAAAAAAAAAAATGTTCCCCTTGTCTTTGCATCACTTACTTTTCCCACGATTCTCCCTCACCTTCCATTTATATAATCCTTAAGTGCAACTCCATCATTAATAATATGGCAAATAAAGTTGGTTGACGAAAAGTACTGTTGTCTGTGCTGGGCTGACTCGTGATGGGGGGATATTTTACACTTGATATTTGTGTTTTCACCACATTTGCTTGTATCTGTTAAATCTTGCAATCTGATAATGTATTTTACCTGAATTTTATTTAGTTATTTTCTTTACCTCAAGACAAATGTTCTCAACTGCGGTTTCTTCACCAACAGTGAATGGGGTTAATGAAAGCAATATCTAATCTCACCAGTATGAAGACTCTATCATAAGGTGAGTTGCATTGTATGGAAATAACAAGAATTAAATCGAACAGAAAGTGTAACCTAAGTGAAGGCGTTAAGGTGTGTGGATATTTACTACAGCGCCTTTTATTTATTTAGTTATTTTTTAGTATGAAGATAATGTGGCGGTCCATGTGTTGATGTTACAGCACCGTGTTTCCTGCAAATGTACAAATTATACTCACACACAGAAATTGTGTTTTTTTGCGCATGATGTTCCTTATGAAGGAAGTCATTTGTCCTTTCCTAGCTTTGGCACATTGCCAGGGACGTAAGCAGTATTTTAGGAAGATGGAAACTCAAGAAAGCCATTCATTTTTACTGCGCATTTTCTCTTTATCGCCATACCACTCATGGGAAACTTCTGCTTGTAAAAGGTGCTAAGAAAACAAGTACCTTAATTCCATGCTAAACCTCTCCCTTCAAAATCTCTCAGGTAAAAAAGAAGCATCAACTAAGAGGACCTTGACAGTGTAAGGTATGACTTACATAGTTTTGTCCAACAGTAGGAGTGCAGTGGCGCAAAATATTAAATACTTACACTGCATTCAAGATGTCAGAACAACTAGCTCAATATCCGTAAAAGAATAACCAGATTAATGCCATAAGCATGTGCAAAAAGAAGGTGTGTGATGTTAAGCTATGGGTTTAATCAGGCAATGGGCGGGCGAACTCGCTGATTACTTTATAATTACACCGAGACGGCAATTAACGTTCAAGCACAAGGGTGGCTCAGGATAGAAGAGATGTAGATGGAAGAGAGGTGGGAAGGAGGGACGGAGTGAAAGAGGAGGGATGGAGGAAAGGAAGAGAGGAGATAAGAGGGAGAAATGGAGGAGAGAAGCATGGAACAGTTGGTTGAGGTGAGAAATTGAAAACATTACAGGGATGGGAGAGGAAGGGAATGAAGAAAGGAGGAAACATGAGAGGTGGTAAGGATGAAAGGAAAGAAAGAGGGGGAGTAGGTAGTTGTTGATACACAAGGAGAGGTATTTAGGGGTAAAAGGAGTATAAAGGAAACCAAATAGCAACAGAGCTGTTGGTCCTCTCGAGGCTGTTTGTTACAGGATAGGTTATAATTAATGTAACTGCTTTGCCTGTCAAAGACAAGGATAGGAAAACAAGAAGGCTCCCCCCACCAAGAACGCCGAAGCATTTAGGAAACAGTGAGAATAAACGCCATGCACCACAGAATAGCTGTCACGGAAATTGCACAGGAAAGGATAAAAGTAGATAATATTCTGTATTACCTAACCTGCAAGTGAAACATGGGGCAAGAGTGGAGGAGATGGAGAAGGAAGGATTGATTAATAGTGAGGGAAGAGACAGTATTGTAAAGGGGAAGAATGGAGAGAAGGAAGAGAAAGGGTTAGCTGATGTAATGTGGGGAGAAGGAGAGCATTACAAGGATGGGCAAAAGTGGAAGAAATAAATATGGGGGACTGATGGGTAGTGAGGAGACATTATGATGGATGGGAAAAGAGAAGGAGAAGAAAGAAAACAAGGAAGGGAAGGAAGGAGGAGAAATGGTTATTTGATTAATTGGGGGGAAAACAAGGGATTACTAGAGTGGGAAAACGTGGAAGAGACAGAGATGGAAGAGTTGATGAATTGTGGAATGCTATTACTATGCTGGGGGAGAAAGAGATGGGGGATTGATGTAGAAGCGGCGAAGAGATGGGGGGGGGTATATGGCATAGATAGTGTGCTATGGGAAGGGAAGGAAGAATGAAGATAGTGCTATATTGCAAAAATGAGAGGAGTGGGCCGAAAGTGGAGGGAACTGGAACTGGGGGAGGGGAGGAGAGTTGGTGAAAGGGAAGAGAAGGGTGGAAATATGGTATACATGATGAGGTATTGGAAGTGAGATGAATATAAAGAAGCACAGTAATTAAAGGGGTAAAGGAAGTGGATAGGGAAGTGGGAAATGGGGAGGGAAGTGGTGACTGAGAGATATGGGGAGTAGGAATGGGGAGACAGTACAAAGTAAAGCAAGAATAAGGCTATTGATTCTATTGAGGTCGTTTGTTAAAGGGGTGGTGGGGTGGTTGCAACTAATGCAACTTTTCTGTTAGTTATAGACAAGGATAGCAAAGCAGGAAGAATCCCTCCCACCCACCAAACCCTCCAGACGAAGCTGGCAGGAAACAATGAAAAGGTCTACCGTGCACCATAGAAAAGCTGTCATAAGATTTCATGGAAAATAATGGAAGGATATCATATTGTGCATTGTCTTAACCAGAAGGCGAAAATACATCTAGTCAACATTAGACACATATCGATATTATTCTGCGGGAGGAGGGGATAGGGATGGAGTAGGGAAGGAAGTGAAGACTCGACACAAAGGTTAGCATTATGAGACAAGATGGGGGATTAGGGTTAATGAATGGGAGCTCCAGATAGAGGGGAATGACCTGGAAGGAAGAATGAACTGAGTCAGGGGAAACAGGACCAGTAATAGATCTAGTGGACGGAGGAAAACATGAATGAAGGAAGAGGCTCTATGAATCAGTACCGTAATGTTTAATGACTAGAAGGAATGATGTTTAATGGATGGAAGGAATGTGCAGGGGGAAGGGAAGGCATGAACCAACAATGTTTAGTGGATGGAAGGAAGGATAGATGGAGGAAGGGGAGCCAAAGACCAATAACATGTAGTGGATGGGAGGAAGAATGGATGAAGAAAGGGGTGTTATGGACCAGTAATATCTAGTGGGTGGGAGGAAGGATGCATGAAGGAAGGAGAGTCATGGATCAGTAATATCTAGTGGCAGGAAGGAAGGATGGATAATGGAAGGGGAGTCCTGGACCCCTGTCTAGTGTATGACAGAAGGTGACCCATGGACCAGCAATGTCTAGTAGAAGGAA
The DNA here is from genome assembly GCF_032717465.1 of Coenobita brevimanus. NCBI lineage: Eukaryota > Metazoa > Arthropoda > Malacostraca > Decapoda > Coenobitidae > Coenobita > Coenobita brevimanus. Next base: position 11,373,214 of record NC_137012.1, read on the forward strand.
GGAGGAATGGATGGAGGAATGGCAGCAATGGATCAGTAATTGTCTGCCACCTTTCACTGTCCTTCCATCATCACTGTGTGAACTTGTCCTCACTCTAATAATTCTTTAGTGTTTATTTAGTTTTACTTTAATAGTTCAAAACTGTTTTAACTTCGTCTACTCAGCTGGTTGCTAGTTAATGCTTTCGTATGTTCATATATATATATATATATATATATATATATATATATATATATATATATATATATATATATATATATTGAAATACCGGCTCCGCGGAGCGAGCCAGACACCACGACCCTAGGAGGAGGGTACAGGGAGGTGACCCCCAACCCACAAGGAGATGACAGAGAGGCTCTTTTTCACCTGCCGAGCCTTCCGGGCATAAACAGCGTATCTCCCCCGTGACCCTACGCCCCTCTTCCCTGAGCCAGACCACCAGGCAGTGTACAGTAAAAGTACACTACACTTCAGCGGAGGGAACACTCACCAGAATCAGGGTGGGACTTTTATTAACAAGCTCCCAAGCACACCGTCGGACGGCGAGTCCCCTGGATCGGCCTCCTATTTAACAGAGGACTCAGGAGCCTCAAGGGTTGCTATCCCCCTACGGCAGGAGGGTATGCTCCGTTGGAGTTGTGGCAAAAGCCAAGAGAATTCGTCCGACCTCTTCCTCCTCCCGTCCCTGGGACAAAACCTTCTCTGCCGGAAGGAGGGCATGCTCCATCGGAGCTGTGGCAAAAACCGAGAGAGTTTGTCTGACCTCTTCCTCCCACTGGGGCCGGGAAAGGAATCCTGACCCCTATGGAAGGAGGGCACACTCCGTCAGAGTTGTGGTAAAAACCGGGAGAGTTCGTCTGACCTCCTTCTCCCACCATCACAGGGGCAGGAGTCCCAGGCCCTACGGCTGGAGTGCAGGCCCTGCTGGATCTGTGGCTGTGGCTGGGAGAGCCCAATGGGCACTATCTACCAGCCATGCGGGTCGGTGGTGTCCCGGAGAGTCTCCTCTGACTCCTCCCATTCTCCTGCCTCCTCTAGGAGTCCAGGCATTGCCCAACAGGGCTGCCTGACGGAGGGAGAGTCCCTTGGGCCTTCCCCGTAAACCCCTGACCGGAGTTTCGGCTAGGCCCTATGGGCCTGCCAAGCGGGAGTCTCGGCCCTCGGCCACCCTTCCTCTGCCAGTACCCCGGCTCCTGTAGAGGGGAACGCCCCTAGCGCCACCCACCATCTCTGTGGCAGAGTAAGGCCTGCCTCTCCCCACCTCTCTACCTGGGAAGGTGGGATTTACTCCCCTACAGGCTCTTCACCCGAGACCAGACTGGGCGAGACGTCCCTGAGGCCAGGGGTCCAGTCCTTGCAGCCTCGCCTTCCCCAGGTGCCGTCGGGCTCCGCCGGGACGAGAGGCCGCAGTCCAGTCCTGATGGCCTCCTCCTCCAGCCGAGACTGCAGTTCCCGAGTTAGCAGTCCTCCCCTGATGCCTGCTGTAGCCACCAGACCTCCCCCGGCGCCGGCAGCCGCAGTTTGCCTCTGTTGGACGAGATGGCAGCTCAGCCAGGGCACCGCCCTCCCTACAGCCGACTGTAGGTCCAGGCCTCCCCAGGTCCCTCCCCAGTACCCCAACGACGACTAAGGGTCAGCGCCACGTGGCGCGCCTCCTGACCCTCTTCAGCCTTAGTACAGAGAGACCCGAATCACCCAGGGCCTCTGCAGAAAGAAGGCTGCCCACCACGCCACCCACCAACTCCTACGGGACTCGTGGCAACCCCACAGGCGAGCAACCCCTGGAATACACTCCAGACGGCCCACCCCAATGCCCGGCTGCCTCCTGCAGTTCCTGGCGCAGGTCCTCCTGCCACCCGTGACCCGAGCACTCCCCTCTGTCTGTTCTGTGAGTAAAAGACTCTGAGGTTGTTTGTCCCCTAGTGTCTGGGAAGCCCCTACCCCAGTGGACCTGCTCCCCTCGCCCCAGTGTCTTCCCCTCCCCCAGTGTTACTTCCCCGTAACATGCACTTATTGGTGGGGAATAGCGAACTCCCCACCAATAAGCACATGTGCAGAGTGCATGGTGCTAGGCCATGGGCTGCCCCCATGTGTGACTATCCCCCCCTCAGTGTTACATACTGACAGACAGCATCAGTGCCGCATCCCCTCCCCCCCACTTTTTGCTTTGGCCATATGAAGTGAATAGAAAGTGATATATGAGGTGTACTCCCCTCCCCCTCCCCCCCTCTGTCCCATGCGCAGATAGATCGTGAATGCTATATTCTCTCGTCCTATGTAAGGCACACATAGCATAAGGCTAGCTAGGATATCGTCTGTGTCACGCGGGTGCATATAACTAGCATAGGCCATTAATGTTATGCAAATATATATCTAAGAACTTGAATATATACTGTCGTCTATGTCACGCGTTTGAGTATATTGAGATACTTGACTGTCCCTGTTATGTATCTGAGACCAAGCACACCTGCTGTATTGTGTGAACCATATGTACGACACTGTGGAAATTATCATATGTAAGGAAAGGTAGAATACTGTGTAAAGGTCAAACTTGCTGAACAAAGTGGAGATATTTATTGTAAGGGCTAGCCTTCTGAGATTATCTGGTTATTATATGTCCCATAGTTTTGATCATGGGTGTGTATGTAGTTGTCTGTTATTGATATATAAGTGTGCCTTTGACCAGTTGTGTTTCGACTTTCCTTCCTTGCCTGTGACTGAACTGGTCGAGAACAAAGAACCCAAGGTCACACCGTACCTGAACCCGATAAGTCGGGACTCAGAATACGCTGCATAATATATATATATATATATATATATATATATATATATATATATATATATATATATATATATATATATATATATCCAATGGGATATATATATATACACATATATATATATATATATATATATATATATATATATCCAATGGGATATATATATATATATATATATATATATATATATATATATATATATATATATATATATATATATATATATATATATAAATATATATATATATATATACATCCAATGGAGCCCGGTGTCCGGAAGATTGGACAGAACTGGGATTTTTCAAGTCTTTATAAAGTAGGGAACCCCTGGGTAGGGACCTATGAGCTTCACGACTATGAGTCGATAGGCGGAGGCCGGTATGCTTCTTGCCCTCCCAGTGCAATGCCTCGCCCAGCGCCCCTGGGATCCAGTAGGATATATATATATATATATATATATATATATATATATATATATATATATATAATTCTTTTCAAGGGGGATTAGAAGAGGTCCTGGAACTTTCTATTTCAGCTTTCACAGACTAATGCACAGTATTTGTGCACACTTGTTCACTATTACAAGTGACCTCAAGTAAACTCCGACTGATGACCTCAAATGAGGAGTCTGAAATACAAGAGGCTAATATGCCAAAATCAAGTTTTGAGATACTGAGAGTTCTAAGTTTGGCAACCTTTAAGAACACGCAGCAACCACACTTATAAACCTATCTTCATGAAACTTTGCAGATTACTATGTACATGTGCCTAGATTATACCTATAAGATTCAGTAATGTGTCGTTAATAATGAGCCCGTGCAGCCCTAATAATGTGTGCTTACTTGAAAACGTATCATTCCTGTGCGAAAGTCACCAAAATGACACCAGAAAAGGCAGATACGGTAATAGCAATAAAAATTCATGTCATAAGAATTATTACATACCTTCCTAAGCACACTTCGTGGCTTATGTGATGAGAGGAGAGGGTTATTGTCTTAATTAATAATGGAGGAGGTCGTCATCCACATCGACTTCCCAAAACTGCTGATCCCAAAATGCCTTGAAAATAGCTTCCAGTTTTTCATTTTCTACCTTGTCAAAGCAGAAACACTTGCGCTTTTCACCAGCATTCCTGGAGGGAACAACAAGCTTCTTTCGTCGAGACACACTCTCCTCACCAAAGTTACGCTTCCTCTTTACAACCTTCATATACCACTGTTCCATGTTACGTGCATGCTTGCTACTATGCCCAGAAGACCCAGGGACATTTTTACTATCATTACCACACATTTCTGCACAGGTTTATCTACAAAATACTGCACAAAATGAAAGTAAATAACACCAATATGGCAGAGTAGAGCAGCTATGCGAATGAAGCAGACAGGGAGGGCAAAACAGGCGCTGATTGGCCAGTGAAGTGGGTGGGGACAACATACGGTTTGCTGATTGGATACCACACAAGGACACTGAGAGAACATTCTCCAGTTGCATATTCTCGCTCAGACACAAACATACCCTAATGCACAATAAGAAAAAAAAATAGCCTCAGAATAATGGGAATATCTAATGGAGCAAGGCCGAATCTACATTTCCTGCTTCACTGCCCAGATGGAAGGGGGACTAAAGTTTATGACTCTGTCATAAAACGAAAATGGGAAACCTGAAGCATTCACCTCTTGTACTTCAAACTCCTCAGATGACCTCGGAGGTCAACTTCACATAGCCTATGTAGGAACTGTGGTCTCAATGTCAAAAATTGGGCTGCTGGGCCCAGGCGTTAGAGCGTGTATTACCGGTGACCTCAAATGACCTCCAACATGTGACCTCAAATGCCCTCAGAGGTCAACTACACATAGCCTATGTCTGACCTGAAGGTCATGTGAGTCTCCATGCCAAAACATTGGGCTGCTGGGTCCAGTCGTTCAAGTGTGCATTACCGGTGACCTCAAGTAACCTCTGACAAGTGACCTCAAATGACAATGGAGGTCAACCTCACATAGCCTATGTCCGAACTGGGGGATCATGTAAGTTTCCATGCCAATTATTGGGCAGCAGGGATACCTGACGTTGCCTGGGCCAAAAAAGCCAACACTCCAAGGGTGAACTCACATGAACTAGATTTAAATTTTAACCCCCGTAAAATCATTCCTGGGTCACTCTAATTCAGAATATATGTGGGTCTGGGGGTCGTTGGCCCTTGGCCTGATCCAGAATATATATATATATATATATATATATATATATATATATATATATATATATATATATATATATATATATATATATACATCTATCTATCTATATATATACGGAGCCTCTATGGTACAGTGGTAGAGCGTGCGTTTCGCACGCTGGTGAGCGAGGGTTCGCCTCCCGCCAGAGTTGTAAAAACTTTGGGAAGTGTTCACAAAGTCACTTGCTACTTTGGCGGACACAAGGGGTGCTGTGGTTGAACCAGTGTCGCATACTAGTATGCTTGCACCCAGTCGGCTTTTGGCGGGCCGATTACACTTGGTTCACAGACTACACACACATCCAAAGCCACTACAACACTACAATTACACTTACAAGCACTTCTCACCCTACATACAGTCTCTATCAGACAGCCTAAGCAACTTGGTAGAGATTCATTGGCTGTATCGGCCCTGCTTCGGTAGGGATAGGCCCGCAGTGGACATTAACGGCTGATGATGATGATTATATATATATATATATATATATATATATATATATATATATATATCACACCTGTGGTCACTTCATTAAGGGCAGGTAACACACTGTCACACCTGCCTTATCACCTACACGGAAACCCAGTTTAGCGGATGACCGCGAGCGGTCCCAGTTATGTTCTTTGTGTGTGTGTGTGTGTGTGTGTGTGAGAGAGAGAGAGAGAGAGAGAGAGAGAGAGAGAGAGAGAGAGAGAGAGAGAATATAATGGAAAAAAAAGATTACAGGAAGGAAAGATAAGGGATGGGAAGGGAATATAAGAGAAGGACTGTAAAGAAAGATTAGGGAAGAGACAGAAAATAAGGAAAGAAGAGGAATGAAGAGGGAAAGGAAGTGAAAAGAATGACGTGGAAGAGAGGGAAAAGGATGGGAAAGAATGGAAAAGAAAGGAAACGAATCTGTATAGCACAGACAGTCGAAGAGAAAATTTACTTCAACTTTAGCAGAATCAAGAAAGAAAAGATAATGGAAATAAAAGAAGTATGAAAGTTATGACAGTATACGAAGAGGTGAGGTGCAAATAAGGAGTCCGAGATACGTTGATTACATGTACATAGATTTCAGGGGTAAAGCCTGTTGTTTTCCTCTCGATCTATACGATTAGACTGAAAGGCAGTGCTCAGCTGATGGAGCTTTGCTTCGCTCTTTCAGTCTGATGACATACCTTATAGACTATCACTGCTACCAAAAAACAATCTTCTGAACTTACGAGAAAATATATGTAATTGAAGGATTATGTGTAACATGCATAAACCCTCTTCCTTCTAGTGGTCCGTCCGAAGCTGAATTAAATCGTCTGGTGGTATTCTGAATAAAAAATACATAACCTTATGAAGGGTCAACTCTAACACTAGTATGGTGATGGCTACCCCCGAAAAATCACTTGGTGTCGGGTAAAGTTTAAGTATAGAGTACAGTGGAAGGGTCACTCGACGTCTAGTGTCTGCTACGATTTTTTGTTACAGAATATGGTCTGGGTTTAGCAGGCAGGAAAACATCTGTCTGCTTTTCATAGCGGAAGGCTTAATTAAGGTCCTTCGTAACCTTCTAACAGCAGTGACAACTTGTATTTCTCTCAGATGAATAAATAAATAAATAAATAAATTTGTACATACTGTATATATATATATATATATATATATATATATATATATATATATATCTATATATATATATATATATATATATATATATATATATATATAGAGAGAGAGAGAGAGAGAGAGAGAGAGAGAGAGAGAGAGAGAGAGTATACTGTATATACATGAACTGAGTGGGGTCTCTGTGAACCCCACCGTGTCTTTAAAATGGTGCCATTAAGCCACTGTTTATTTTTCCGAGCTGCCCGTCCCTGACTTTTATTGCACATGGTTATTGTATATGCATATAATTTTTGAGCAAAGGAGCTTGCAGCATTTAGGAGAGTCGGTGTAAAAAATGTTTGTGAGGTCTGCTGGGACCCCACCTCGCATTCCGTGTGACTTTTTTTTTTTTAATTCAAATTTTTAACATCTAAAGACAGTTTTATGGCAGAAATGTGTTGGCAGATAATGACCAGCCCCATTTGTTTTAAAGACACTGACCCAAGCAGTGAATTATCTGACGCTGATGAATATGAAGTGGTTGAACAATCTGACAGTAACATTCTGCTGCATTATCATTATCAGCATTGTATTTGTGAGAAAGGTAATATCATTTAGTTGTTTTCCCATGATAAAACAGTAAGTTTTCTTTATATCTGGGCGGTACTGAGGACAAATTTATTTTTATACAATTTGAACATTATAAGGAGAGTTTTATTTTAGGATTATGTATAATACTTTATACCAGAGCTTGTTATTTTGTAAAGAACCTGTCCCATGAGTACTGACAGTCAAACATTCAAATCAGTGTGGATTGAGTGCATCCATACTGAAACTTTCATATATTTTTTTTAATCAATGTTAATAACATACTTAAAACATAAACAAACAAACAGACAAACCAAAGGGACGCTGGGGGTTGGCTCCACGTGACGTGTCCTGGGCAACATATGCACAAACTTTAAATGATGAAGCTTTATGCATATGACAGAAATCCACCAAAAAGTTCTGGGGTCCAGTGGGGCTCAACTCACGAAGGAATATATATATATATATATATATATATATATATATATATATATATATATATATATATATATATATATATATAATGTGTGTGTGTGTGTGCAGCATGTGATGTGGTGTGTGGGAGGAAGAGAAGACAGAAGGGGGTGCAACGAACAACGTGGTGGAATGAAGAGGTGAGACAGGCTGTGGCACAAAAGAAGAAAGCATACAATGAATGGATGAGAAATAGGGACGTGGAAGAAGTTGAGGTGGAAGAGAGACTTATATGTAGAAACAAAGAGAGAAGCGAAAAGATTAGTAAGAGAGAGTAAGAAGATTGTGGATGAGCAATTTCGAAGGAATTTGAGTGTAAAGTGGAGGGACTGTAAAAATATGTTCTGGAAAGAGGTGAAAGGAGTAAGACAGGGTGGAAGTGAGGTTAGCAGGGGAGTGAAAGATAAAAATGGTAGATTACTAGTGGAGAAGGGAGAAAAAGTGAGCAGATGGAGAGAACACTTTAAGGAATTGTTGAACATACAGGATGGAAGTGATGCGATTATAAGTGGCTGCAGAATGGCTGGGAGAAGGAGGGAGGTGAGAAGACAGGCAGAAATCAGCAGGATAGAAGTTGTGGAAGCAATGAAGAAAGTTAAATTGGGGAAAGCCCCAGGAATTGATGAAGTGTGTGGTGAAATGCTGAAACATGAGGGAGAGATAGTAGTAGAATGAATGTGGAAGATGTGCAGATTGGCCTGGGAGGAAGGTAGAGTCCCGGAGGATTGGAAGTCAGGTATAATTATTCCCTTGTACAAAGGAAAAGGGGAAAAAGAAGTGTGTGGTAGTCATAGGGGCATTTGTCTTCTTAGTATAATAGGAAAAGTGTATGGTAGGATACTTACTGACAGAGTTAGAGAAAGAACAGAGGAATTAGTTGGAGAAGAACAGGGAGGCTTTAGGAAGGGAAGAGGTTGTGTAGATCAGATATTCATTCATAGATCTTTAGTAGAAAAGTTTCTAGAGAAGGGAAAGAAGTTGTATGTGGCTTTCATGGATTTAGAGAAAGCAAATGACAGGGTGGATAGACAAGGATTGTGGAAAGTATTAAGAATATATGGAGTAGATGGGAAGTTGTTGAATGTTGTGAAGTGTATGTATGATGGTGCTAAGGCTGCAGTGCGTGTGGATGGTGAACTAGGTGAATTTTTCTCTTTGAAGGTTGGGTTGAAACAGGGATGTGTCATGTCTCCATGGTTGTTCAATCTGTACATGGATGGGGTAATAAAAGAGGTACAAGGTAGGGCAGTGGATGTTGGAGTGGCCCTGGTGAGAGAGGAGAGTGTTTGGAAACTCCCTGTACTGTTGTCTGCAGATGATACTGTGTTGTTGAGTGAAGACGAAGGGGAGCTGCAAGGCTTGGTGGATGAGTTTGGGAGTGTGTAAGAAACGTAATCTAAAGGTGAATGTAGGGAAGAGTAAAGTAATGGTCTTTGAGAGAGGTGAAGTCAGTGAATGTACAGCGAGGTTGGATGGTGAGGAATTAGAAAATGTGAGTACGTTTAAGTACTTGGGTAGTGTGATGAGTAAGGATGGAGGTTTGGAGGATGAAGTGCTTGAAAGGGTACAGCAGGGAAGAAAGGTTGCTGGTTCCTTGAAAGCAGTGATAAGAAACAGGGATGTGAGCATGGAAATGAAAAAGTTACATGACAGTATTGTGATACCAACTCTAACATATGGAAGTGAAGCTTGGACGTTGTTGGAAGGACACAATTCAAGAGTAAGAGCAGTGGAAAGGAGTTATTTAAGAGGAGACTGTGGAGTCACATGGAGAGACAGGCTGAAGAATGAGGATATAAAGGAGCGTTGCAGTGTGGATGTGGATGTGATAGGAAGTGTTCTGAGGAACACACTGAGGTGGTTTGGCCATGTGGAGAGGATGGAGGGTGAAAGACTGACGAAGAGAGTGTATGTGAGTGAGGTGAAGGGAGGAAGAGGGAGGGGGAGGCCGAGGATGAGATGGAGGGATTGGGTGGAGAAGTATATGAGAGAGGGGGGTGTGAGTTGGGAGCAGGGCAGTGAAATGGAGGGGGACAGGACGAAGTGAAGGCGATTTGTTTGTGGCCACCCCAAACGGGATTGAGGCGTCTGGCAATAGATAGATAGACAGATGTATATATATGTATATATGTGAATATATATATGGATATATATATGTATACAATTTATACATATATATATATATATATATATATATATATGTGTGTGTGTGTGTGTGTGTGTGTGTGTGTGTGTGTGTGTGTGTGTGTGTGTGTGTATATATATATATGTATATATGTAAGGATGGAAGTTTAGAGGGTGAAGTGCTTGAAAGGGTACAACAAGGAAGAAAGGTTGCTGGTTCCTTGAAAGCAGTGATAAGAAATAGGAAAGTGAGCATGGAAGTAGAAAAATCTCTGCATGATTGTATTGTGATATCAACTCTAACGTATGGAAGTGAAGCTTGGACCTTGTTGGAGGGACAGAAGTCAAGAGTGAGAGCAGTGGAATGAGTTATTTTAGCGGAGCATGTGGAGTCACATGAAAAGACAGACTGATAAATAAGGAAGTGAAGGAGAGTTGCAGTGTGGATGTGAATGTCATAGGAACTGTTAGGAGAAATACACTGAGGTGGTTTTGCCATGTGGAGAGGATGGACAGCGAGAAACTAATGAGGAGGGTGTATGTGAGTGAGGTGAAGGGGAGGAGAGGGAGGGGGAGGCCGAGGATGAGATGGATGGATGGATTGGAGACGTATATGAGAGATGGGGGTGTGAGCTGGGGGGAGGGCATTGAATGGCGGGGGACATGGAGACATTTTTTTTGTGGCCACTCCTTACGAGATTAAGGCGTCGGGCAATAGATTAGGTAGATAGGTCTTTATGTAAATTTTTAATGAGTCTGAATTTCTGGAATGTAACATCTTGTGGTGGTACTTTTTTTTTTTTTTTTTAGTGTGTGTGAACTCTTTCCATGAGTTTATTCAATTAGGTGTATTTATTTTCTATATATGCATGAGGCTATTTTTCATGAGACAGTCAAATGAAATATATATATATATATATATATATATATATACGAATGTTCGGAAAATAGTTATGATGATGATGATGATGATGATGATTTAATACTTATGTCAATTAAATCAAGTGAAAGATCTGTATATGTTGGCGTGTTTGAATTTGTGAACTAAATTGAAAGGTTTAATTGTATGTCTATTGTGGTAGGCCGGGCGCTCACCATGCACTCACTCGATGTAATGCTGCTCTTAGGTGTCTGCCCTTTCCTCGCCTCCATCCTTCTTTCCTTCCATCCTCCTCTGTCTTTCTTTCCTTCATTCTTTCCTTGTCCTTCTGCTTACGGATGACTTCACACTCCTTCTTCTACCTTTCTTTCCTTCATTCTTTCCTCTTCGTTCCGCCTGTGGGTGACTCTACACTGAGTGACAAGCCAAATGATTTCCTGTACACCAGGAAACCATTTACTACGCTGGGTGGCTACCATATAACCATATTATGGCGCCTGGTGGTTTAGTGGGTAATTAAGGCGCTCCAATCGAATTGAGCCGGTGATGGTTTATATCTTTGCGAAGGGTGGTTGAGGTTTATTGTTCACATAATGCCACTCAGGGATGAGTGAGGCTGGTCACTCTCATCTTAAATCCCAGGACCAACTTGCCTAGCCCCGAGATCCTATGCTCCTCATGGGGCAACGTAGGATTGGATGATGGATGGATGGATGTGTGTGTGGTAGGTTGGGTGCACCCACAGATCCCTCACGAGATGTATGGCTCTATAATGAGTGACAAGTCGATTGATTTTGTATAATTCAGGAAACTGATAAGTTGCATGGTAAACATATATACTGTATAAGAATATAGACGCTGGTGTTGTAATGAGTTAAGGCGCTCCAACTGCATGTGACCCATAATGCTCTAAATCTTCAGGGTGGTTGGGTTTTACTGTTCATGTAATGCCGCTCAGGAATGACAAACGTCACTTTCACTTGGTCCCTTACGCTCCTAATGGGGCAATACAGGATTGGGCGATGAATAGGTGGGTTGATATAAGTACGGATGGATGTTCGTAAAGAATGTTAGTAAGCAATTATATATCTCTCTCATCTCAACGCATCAGCCTTTTGAGTGTCCACTGCAGGACCGGCCTATCCCAACTGAAATGGGGACGATACAGCCAATGTATCTCTACCAAGTGGCTTAGGTTGTCTGGTAGAGATTATAATTATGTAGGGTGAGAAGTGCTTGTAATTGTAATTGTTGTTTTGGAGTGGCTTTGGATGTGTGTGTAGTCTGTGAACCTAGTGTAATCGGCCGTGCAAGCCGACTGGGTGCAAACATACTTTACGGTATGCGACACTGGTTCAACCACAGCACCCTTTGCGTCCGCCAATGCAATACGTGGCATGAAGAACGCTCCCAAAGTTTATTACCCTGGCGGGTCGCGAACCCTCGTTCTTCAGTGTACGAAAACGCACACTTTACCACTGTACCACAGAGACTCCAATTGAGGCTCCAATTATATATATATATATATATATATATATATATATATATATATATATATATATACATACAAAGAGAGAGAGAGAGAGAGAGAATTAGCGTGGAGCTTAAAAGCTGGATTTTTTACTTATCGGTCTTATTCCTTAAAACTGTTCCACTTCAAGTAAATAATATTAGGAAAAAAGTTTGAGCTTCCTAGTTAAATATTTACAGGTAACTCAATCATCACAAAGAATAAAAAAAATACCAGATATGTTAACAAAGCTGCGGAAACAAATTGTGTATAATTTTCTTATTGTTATCCAACATGCTTAACTGCTTACGTTGATATTTATGTTCATCAACAGTTTGTCACGTACAGTACATGTCTTAAAGGTCGTAGAAATGCAACAAAATCAGTGTAGTCCACAAGGTCCAGTCAATATCTGTCTCTTGCTCTCTGGATAAAGCTGTCGATGTTGCTCAGTGATTTGTAATAAGAACTGAAGTTGTGACTCGTCTTCTGTTAAAAGGCCACTGTATTCTTGAATCAGAGCAACGCCACATTCAGCACGATCATTGACCACTTTGATGGCATGGATAGTCTTTGCAGCTTCCTGGTCCCCGAAGCAGCAAGTATCTATGATGATTATGCGGACAATATTCTTGGTAGAATTACCATTAGTAAGGAGAACGTATTGAGAGAAATTAAAAAGATAAAATCTCAGAATCGCCAGGTTCGGACTTTATATGGAAAAAAAAAAAAAAAAAAAAAGAGCTATGTCAGCCACTTTTAACGTTATTTAATGATTCTTTAAATTTAGAAGTTCCAGAGGCGTGGAAGACCTTAAATGTAGTGCACATTTTTAAAAGGAGTGATGAAGCATCTGCGTCAAATTATAGTCCGATATGCCTAACGTCAATAGCAGTAAAAATGCTAAAGTCAATTTTGGTAAACAAAATTGGGAACACTTAGAAAGATTTAATCTTATAAATTAATGAAAGTCAGCATGGATTCAGGCAAGGGAGATCCTGCCTTACAAACTTGTTGTCTTTGTTCTCAGAAGTCTATGAGGCAGTAGACAGCAATAAAGCTTACGATATTATTTATCTGGACTTCGGTAAAGCATTTGATGGGGTCTCACATGAAAGGTTAGTTAAAAAGGTTCGAGCACAAGGTACAAACGGCGATATCTTAAAATGGATAGAATCCTGGTTGAAGGGACGAAAGCAGAGAGTATTAATAAATGGAACTAAGTCGGATTGGGGATTAGTAACAAGTTGTGTACTACAGGGATCAGAACTCAGTCCCTTATTATTCTATTTATATGTAAAGTACCTAGATTTAGGATTCACCAGCAGTATTAGCAAAACTGCCGATGACACAAAAATAGGGAGAATCATAAACTAGAGTGACGATTGCCTTAACTTACAAGAGGACTTCGATATATTGTCGAAATGGTCTGAAAATTGGCAAATAGAATTTAACGTTGAAAAATGTAAAGTATTTAACATAGGCAAGACCACTAGAGATACTAAATACAACTTGGATAACAAAGAAATTAGTGAATCGGAATGCGAGAAAGATCTAGGAGTAATGGTTAGTAAAGACCTCAGACCAAGGCAATAGTGTGTTAATGCAAGAAATAAAGCTAAATAGGGACCTAGGATTTATTTCACGAAGCGTCAGCAATAGGACATCTAAAGTATTATTGTATCTTTATCTAGCATTAGCAAGGCCATATTCAAATTGCACCGTTCAGTTTTGGTGTATTTACTATAGCATGAATATAAATTCCTTAGAAAATATTCAGAGAAGAATGACAAAATTGTTACATGATGTTAGGAACCTTTCATATGAAGGCAGACTAAAAAGACTAAATCTGCACTTGCTAGAAAAGCATAAAGTAAGGGGAGACTTAATTGAGATGTTTAAGTGAATGAAGGGAATAAATAAGGAAGATATCAGCAAGGTACTTAGAAAGAGCATACAGGATAGAACTAGAAGTAGTGGTTTTAAACTAGACAAATTTCATTTTGGTAATGAAATAAGTAGAAACTGGCTTGGCAATAGAGAAGTAGACGAATGGAATAAACCGGTACCTAGTAATGTAGTTGCTGCCCCTTCATTGAGAGTTTCAAGCATAGGCTAGATAAGTATTTGACAATTAGGGGGTGGGTATTAAAAAAAATATCTCATAATCAGTTCTAATTCATTATTTTTCCTTTTCAGTTTACATTAGGACAGTCTCTTTTTCTCCTTTCACACTTTTCCATAAAATGTCCACGCAGGTTTTTGTATACTGCATGGTGTGCTGACTTCCTGCCGGCTTCGGCTGGATAGTTTGGAGGGCAGGGGGAAAGCATTCCTTTTTGCTGTCCTCATCTCATTCTAGTAGTTCAGTTACTCTTCTAGGAGCTGTCTAACATAGGCCAACCGGCGTACTGCAGTAATCCTCTCCTCTAATGTTCTTATGTTCCTGGAAGTCTTCCTCTGTCACTCATATTTTTTTTTTTTTTTTTTTTTTATGCGAGGAAGAAGGAACCAAAGGCCATGAGCCCGCAGTAACAGTTCCCTCCAAGAGAAAAACAAAATACAATAGAGAGCCAAATTCAAGATCCGATCATATGTCTGGATAGACTTTGAGAAATGGATCTGGAAGCTCCAAAGTTTCAAAGTCATATTCTTGACAGAGACAAAATCTTCAAGGGTTTCGTCCCTGAATGAATTTTAATTGAGACTGATTCTTTTTGTTTGACCTTGGTCAACTTCATCATCCTTTTTCATGAAGCTCATCATCGGCCTCTTTGTTGAAGTACTTACATGGTTGTCAAATAGGGCCAATCCAATTAATTCCGGTGACAGGTACATCAAGTGATCAGGAAACTTCTGTGTTGTAGCCTTCGATGTTCAGGATTGAGTGTGGTGTAATTCAGAAGTGATTTCAACAGCAGGAATTCGTTGTATGGAGCACTGGCTGCTAGGAAAACCATTATCCAAGCCTTCAGATAAACACTTACTGCAAAAACACACTTCATGGAGTCCTTTTTCTTCTTTCGGTGTCAGGATGAATTGGCCACGAAACATCCAGATCGTCAAAGAATAAAAAAACTTTAGGCATCCATTAAGCACGGTGCATAGCCCTAGGTGCAATGAATCAGACTCCTCTTGCTGGAACAGCTCCAAGAAAGGCAATGACCTATTCTAAAAATTCCCTATAGTCATGTCTTGGCTGGTTCTCTTCCAAATGTCTAGTTGCGAACTCAATGGTGCTTTTACCAATGTCTTCAACTGGACCGAATATAGTATTGTTCGCCTTTCATGTTTCATATTTCTCTTTACCAACAAATGCCCAGTATTCTTTGAAATGCTTTCAGAGAGGAACCTTAGGACATGACATGATACCCAGACAAACTTGAAACACCGTGCCAATGACCAATTTTATGATGTCTACATGCTACTGATAGCAACTCCTTACTATTTTTTTTTTTTTTTTAAGAGGACACAAGTACCAGCAATCTGACTGGTGTTCGAGCTGGTTGTATCAAGACACATAGCACGAAGACTGTTAGTTACACCCTAGTCTTCCAATGCCCTCTGAATGGCTGTTGCCTGGGCCTCGTTGGTTCTACTTGGCAGCTTCGTGACTGTTAGCAACTGGGAAAGTCCTCTGCCAGAAACAATCAATTAACCTGTTCTTTGCTAGTCAGGTCAGCAATTAGTCTGTCATCCCTCTGAACAACCAAAGGCACATTGCTTTGGAACTCTGCTTTTAACTCTGCTGCTTGCTTAGCTCTATGTCTCATTCTCTGCCTGTGAATCGAGTCACGATTGACAGCACGATCATCAGTGCTAGGGCCTAAGCTCTTGGATGTTTCAGCAATAACAAATGTTGCTTTCCGATCTGACATCTTCAATCTGTCTAAAGTTGCTGCAAGTTCTGGAGTGAAAACATTGTTTCTACCACACTTTCTCTTTGTCAAAGCCTGAAATATGCAGCCTTCATCACCTAGGTCACTAGCTGTTTCGTACTGATTGCTGCCTGCATCCTCTTCACTAGAGCTAGCACCTGATGATATCAGTGATACTGTTTCAGTTTCCCTTCTTTGCATGTCTTCCAATCGACTACACCTTCCAAGATTCTGCTCCTTCCTGTCTTCTGAATGCTTTTCTTTTGCAACTGATGTTCCATCAATACCAGCCACTGATCCTCTTCTTCCATGTTTACGCTGAGATTGCAAAAAAATCCTTGTCCTCAACAATAGTCATCATCCTGAGAGCATCTGCACGAGCAATTTGAAAGAGATCATCAAGCTTGAAGACAAACTCAGCTTCTCTGGCTTCCTGTGTTACAGGCTGCAGCCCCTTGTTCTTCTTAAGCAAATGTCATACTTCAAATGTCTGCTCTAGCTTTGTATGGCAGTTCTTGGATCTCTTACTGGGACTCTTGCCTTCTGTCAGAACTTTTTAAATTCTGCTATTTTAGCTGATGATTACTGTCGGATAGTTTCCTTCCATTTCAGATGGTGATGTAGAAAGAAACCAAGTGCCAAGCATTGTGAAGGGATTTTATTTCCTGATAATTTACTGTAGTGGCAGAGGATCCAAGCCGATAAACTTCAGTTTGGAATCTAGTTCCAGCTGCCATATTCCGCTCATGTGAATCAACCTGACAAAAAACAGTAGAACAAAATTACTCAAAGTGAAAAACCAAAAGATTGTACAAATGAATATATTTAAACCGCAGAGGCTGTCTTGTTTTAAAAAAATCATAATCAAAATCATTAAACATAAGCATTTATACGCAACTGTTTTAACCCGCTGAATGTCAATGCTGTTTTAAAACGGTCTGACATAATTCCACTACCAGTGCCAGTGCCATTTTAAAACGGTTTTAAATAAAAAAAATCACTGTGACCGCATTTCTCAAGAGTTGTGGATAAAAATTGGCAGAGATGTAATGTAACTGTTCCTCTACCATCCCCCAGACTGTCAAGGCCATACACTCACTCGCTCACCCCCTCACGCTCTGCCTGCCTCACTCTGCCTGTGTGCCTCACCCTGTGCTGTACATAGTGAAGGCATATTGTAAATATTTTCACATAAGTGTAAGTTGTAAATATTTTCTTAAAAGTATAAGGACTATATAGTAAAGTCAAGTTGTAAATATCTTCTTGTAAGTGCCAGGACTGTACATAATGAAGTCAGATTGTACCTAGCTTCAAGTAAGTGTAAGATAATGCATTCACAGTGAGAAAGACACGCAAATTGTGATAGATGATGAAATAATAACTAATCACAAAAGTGAACTGAACATTGCTATACCTTCCCAGCATAAATACCTGAGTATACCTTACATAGAAAACAGCTTTCTCTCACCTACATGGTAAGCGTGAGAGAGCGGCTATACCTGTGTACGAGTAATCAGGACTCAATAAAACCCATGTTCGGGCTTTGGTGAGCATTTTAATGGTGAAATTTGTTGTTTTCACATCAAAATCTATTATTTTAGCTAAAAAAGAAAAAGGTCGAAAAATGGCCAGCACGGAGGCGACCCATAGGGCTAAAAATAGTTGGCACATGATGGATTAAGAGAATAAGATATATTTACCTGCAGTTCCATGCTACTCAGTTGATCAGAAACGTGTGTTGCAACAATTTTGCACTTGCTACCAATAAACTTCAATAGCACCAGTTTAACACTTTTATGATACATTTTTTTCATTCTGTAAAACATGCACAACTGAATTATAAATATCTGGGACAAAAATGATGATGTCAGCATATTGACCAAGTAATTCAACAGGATGGGAATTTATAACATTGGAAATTCTGATTCCGAACTTACACTGAACATTGCAGCATCGTGTATTGTCTGCCCAGAAAAAGTCGTGTCTTCGTTCCGAACCCCGTAAATATTCGAACAGATAAGTGGAAGCAGCAGGGATAGCTTCACAAGTCTGGCAATTGTGTCAGACCAGACTGTGATGGGGGTAAGTGGTCTGGGGGTGGAGGTGGAATAGTGGAGGAATTGTGTGCTGTCATGTTTTATGTACCATGCATTACTGTAGAGTGGATAGTGTTGGGAATAACATACTGGGTAATAGGGTTATAGTCAACTTTTGTCACTGTGATGTCACTAAATGTCTACATATGCATCATCTTGAGTTTACATGTAATCAAAATGTACCAAAATTCCTTATATGCCTACATGATTTGTCATGTCTAATTCATCTTTAATACTTGGAATACTTCAGGGGACGGAATAATGGTGGAATATGTTTCATAATGAGTGTTTGGAATTTAATGAAAAGTCATTATGATAATATAAAACAACGTTTATTAGTGATAACATGCATACCCCCCTCTATTTCCTGTCGTCTAATATACTGTAGATAACTGAATGACTGTCAAGATATGACTATATGCTGGTGGGTGTATATCTTGATTACATCACCTTGCGTAACACCTGTGGCTGGGTTTCCCTCACCCTTTTACTAAAACACTAACTACTGTACTTGTGGAAACAAATGCTTTTCTCATTAGAACTGTGAAGGCACGGCATGCTTCTGTGCCACGCCACACATCATGTCATGTTCAGATGGTAAACATGCAGTAAAAACACAGCTGTTTGTCCTATACTCCGATGTTATGTGGCTAGTTGATACCCAGCGGAAGGGGTGTGGCAGGAAGGTGGGGAGGGGGCAGGGTAGCACCTCATCATTTCTGGTAACAATTGTTTAGCTACACGTTCTAAGCATTATTTCAGGTTAAAGATATGTGGCAGGTGGGGGAGCTCATCATCCACTCACTCGATGTAGTGCTGTTTTGTGTGTCTGCTCTTTCCTCTCTTCGATCCTTCTTCTTCTGTCTTTCTTTCCTTCATTCTTTCCTCTTCCTTTTGCCTATGAGTGACTCTACACTGAGTGGCAAGCCAAATGGTTTCTTGTACTCCAGGAAAACATTTACTACTCTGGGTGGTTACCATATAACTAAATTATGGCACCTGGTGATTTAGTGAGTAATTAAGACACTCCAATCGGATTGAGCCAGTGCAGATTAATATCCAAGGGATGGCTGGGGTTTATTGCTCACATATGCTTATTGCTTACGTATAGATTGCTCAGGGATGAGTGAGGCTGGTCACTTTCATCTTAAACGTCAGGACCAACTTGCCTAGCCCCGGACTCCTTCGTTTCTCATGGGATAAAATAGGAATAGATGATGGATGGATGGATGGACGATACAATTCACTATTTACAGGTATTAAATCAGGTGTAATACAACCTTTAGCACATTTACTCTGCGGTGTATTGCTAGACTACACTGCGAACAATATCTACAGCACACACATCCTCCACTACCCCACTTCCAGCCCCAAGCCATTCACCCCCACCACCGTCTGGTCTGACAGTTGCCAGACTTGTGAAGCTATCCCTGTTGCTTCCGCTTACCTGTTCG
Source organism: Coenobita brevimanus (assembly GCF_032717465.1). NCBI lineage: Eukaryota > Metazoa > Arthropoda > Malacostraca > Decapoda > Coenobitidae > Coenobita > Coenobita brevimanus. Next base: position 11,392,810 of record NC_137012.1, read on the forward strand.
AATATTTACTGGGTTCGGAACGAAGACACAAGTTATTTGGCTGACTATACAGCTATACTGTAGCAGGCTTATTCATCAGCTTACATACAGGATGATAATGATACAGTAATATGACTTGCCTAATTGTAGTTCACACTGTTGCAGTGATATGAGTCACCATAAAAGTGAATGCCCAGTGGGAACCATTATTAGATGCATTCAGAACATCAGTGTTGTTGAGCTCCCAGCAACTGTTCACCAAATTCATTGATATTCTCCATGATTATTTTTTTTCGTATATTCGAACAAAGTTAAAAAGGAAGAATGTAACATTTTAAAAAGTCAAAAAATACGCTCCAACCCAGTATATCATCAGCAGCAGCAGCAGTTGTCCACTGTAGGACCGGCCTATCCCTACCGAAGCAGGGACGATACAGCCAATGTATCTACCCAGTGGCTTAGGCTGTCTGGTAGAGACTGTATGTAGGGTGAGAAGTGCTTGTGAGTTTGACTAATGTTGGAGTGGCTTTGGATGTGTGTAGTCTGTGAACCAAGTGTAATATATATATATATATATATATATATATATATATACTGTCACACGCCTCAATCCCGTAAGGGGTGGCCACAAACAAATCTCCTCCATGTCGACTTGTCAAACATCATTTCACTGCCCTACTCCCAGCTCACACAGTCCTCTCTCATATACCTCTCCACTTTATCCCTTCACCTCATTCTCGGCCTCCCTTTCCCTCCCCCCCCCTCCACCTCACTCGCACACACTCTCCTCGTTAATCTCTCGTTCTCCATCCTCTGCACATGGCGAAACCGTCTCAGTGTATTCCTCCTAACGCTTTCTATCACATCTACATCCACACCACAAGGTTCCTTCACTTCCTGTCTCTCCACGTAACTCCTCATGCTCCTCTCAAATAACCCATTCTCATTGCTCTCACTCCTGACTTATGTCCTTCCAACAAGATCCAAGCTTCACTTCCATATGTTAGAGTTGGGATCACAATACATTTTTTTTTTTTATGTGTCCGACTCTGGGCATAGGCTTCTACGCCTGCTATCAAGGCCCAGCAGTCCTCCTACATACCGTACACCTCTACATGTCACCACTTCGGCGCTAAGACCCGCCGTCCATATTGAATACATGCTAGGGCTGTCTCATACAAGACTGGTGTATTGGTAATAGCGGGGGTATTTTTACGACATGTTGGCAGGTCTTCTGGTAGGTCAGTAATGAAATTCAAATCCTTAAACTGTTCCCTGCCCCAGCCGGGATTTGAACCTGGGTCCTTTAGGACCGCACGCCACCTCTCTACCGATTGAGCTACCGCCTCCCCCTTTCTTACTTCCATGCTCACTTCCCTGTTCCTTATCACTGCTTTCAAAGAACCAGCAATAATCCATATGCCACACTGGTCAACAGCCAAAATGGTTCTCGTACGTGAGTATGTGTCCCTGACTAATTTTTAGCACTGATTTCAAATCTCATATTCAGTTTGTGCTATCGGACCAGGTTTCATGAATATCAGACTGAAAATTTATTCAATGTGGCATAATAATTCTCAACTTTGTAACATAAATTGAGGCACACACAGATAATATTGTGATGATTTATGGTACAAAAATATGGAAATCCAATGCACATTTTATTAGCAAGCAATGAAGTTCTGAAAATACTTCTGCACTTTGCTTTTCCGCTTGTTCAGCTGACTCTCTTCACATTGTAGCATCCAGCAGTAGTCGCCCATCATACTGGGACTGAATCGGCCTTGATACCTGCTCTCCATTATAGCAATGTCTTGCTGAAACATTTCACCATGCTGTAACGTGTCTCCGAGGCTGTCTGGCAAGAAATCGAGGTGGGAGTGAAAGAAATGAATCTTCAAGGACATCTGCAAGCCCAGAGCTCCATAACTCTGTAACATGCCTGGCACAATTTCTTTATAGTTGTCTGCACAATGGTTTCCAAGGTAGTTCTGTTAGGCATTCACGAATGATTCTCATGCGTCCCTCTCCAGTGGGTTTAACCCCCCCCCCCGTCCTGACCGATTTTCCACCACTGACTCTCCCCAATCCTGACCAATTTTGGAAAAAAAAAGTTTTGGGCTGAAACCTCTGTGTTTGGTGAGAAACATCGAAAATTCATAGAGAAATCGCTCACCTGAGGTTTAAAATACTCAATACAGGTAGCAATACTCCTTACCTTACTGGGTTTTTATCAGGCTGGCTCCAAAGAAAACGAGTTCTATGGGAGGGTAACTATTCCACAACACTCATAAACGGTATTTATTTATTTATTTGGTATGATTATATATGTAGTATGAGAGGATATTGGTTTTCAAACAGTAATATTGGCAATATAAGCATTGTTTCACTCACTAACACATCAACATACCTGACCTTTTTTTGCGACATTACCTGATCATTATTTCTGACTGTTTCTTCCTCTAATGCTACTTAAACTTTGTCCTCCACATTGTCATCAATTGGGGAATCACTCTGGCCCTGAATGTCTTTATTGGCCAGGTCACTGGTAACAGGTGAATTGCCGAGACAATGGCGTGCAGGGGGGAGGAGGTCATGCGAGGTAAGGCATTGTCCCTGCCTGGCATTTTGTACAGGACGGTGTCCTGAGTATACATATCAAAAATCACGTGCAAAAATTGAAAATTGTGCAAATTATGAACCTTGCAATTGCGCGACGTATTGGTATGTCGATGGGTCTAGCTGTGACAAAACATTGCGACATACTCATACGTCGATGGGATGCCTCAGGTTAATGCCTTGATGAGGTCACCATCATTAACCAGCATGCAGATCTGAGGACCATTCAAGACCCCTGCTTTCAACTTGGCTTCGGATACCACTCCACCGAGCTTCATGAACAACTATTGAAGCCCAGTACCCGTTTGATCCATGGCTTTTACAAATTTTTTCGCCAAGCCCAGCTTGAGATGCACTGGAGGCAAGAATATGTTTTCTGGATCCACAAGGGGTTTGTGAAGACAGTTGAACCTTCCGGGTGCATCTTTTGGTCTTGCCAGCCATTCTTTTCTTACATAGTGCTCGGCACTAACTCTACTGTTCCACAGGCAGAGAAAGCACTTGTGCTTTGTGTAACCGCTCTGAAGGCTGAGAAGTAGACTGATCACTTTGAGGTCCCAGCATATTTTCCACTGATGCTTCTCATACTTGATAATGGAAAGCACAATCTTCATTGTTTCATAGCTCTCAGTCATGTTCTCTGCTTGTGCTATTGGCACGGATGGAAGCCGATTCCTGTTGTGTATGAGGACTGCTTTCAGAGTGTCTTTCCTGAATCTATAAACAGCCTCCAATAATCCAGCTTGTATGGATCAGACTTGCAGAGTTGTTGCATGAGAGACACTGTCATCGCAGTAACAATAGTTGTTTGTCCTTTTGAAAAATGCAAACAGTTGTCTATGCCAGTGACGTGCCGTAGTGATGCGTACTCCATCTTCCAGCAGGTTATGCTGCTTCAGTTGTGATCCCAGGAGCTCTGCCTTTTCTTTAGACAAATCAAGGTCCCTTATGAGATCATGAAGGGCTCCCTGGTTGAATGGTTTGGGACCACTGTTTCCTGAGTTGTCCTGGTAGTCATCATCCATAGGGCTATGACTGGAATCAGATTCGATGCTTGGCTCATGTTCAGCAGGTGGGTTTGGAACTGGTAGTTCTGCACTGTGTGGCACTGGTCAGATTGCAGAAGCGATATTGGGGTACTGTACTGTGGCTCGTGTCTTGACAGTTATTCCTTTGATGTTGCTGTGGTCTTTGGGCTCTAGCCACTCCATTGGTATAGCGAATGGCAAACCCGAACTTCGTTTTCCATGCATTTATTCACTCAAGTGATTGACACAGGACCTACACGCTCTGTGAGGCGCCCATTTCTTGTCTTGGTCTCTAAGTGGACATTTGAAGTAGCCTTTGCAGTTTGCTCGAACAGCCTTCATGATGGGTTTCTTGAAGCTTTCCAGGGTGAATGCTCCACAAATGTAACAAAAACGGTCAGGATCGTTTACACATTTGCAGCGTTCCATCTTTCACCACTGTCAAAGTGATTGAGAATTTCTGCAAGAATAGAAGTGGAAACAGTATAGGTAACCTGCAACAAAATACAAATTTCATCGACGGAACTAAACAAACAAATGTATGAGTCACATCCTGTGAGCAAGATACACCGATAAACTGGTTTTCAAGAACCGGACCTGATACATACTGATGCCATATTCGAGTTCAGCACCTTCGATTACCCTAGAATCAGTCCATTTCAATTCAGAACCATGAAGTAATTTTATTTTTGTTGACCAGGATAGGTGTCCTCCATTCATAAGGACTCTGTAACAATTGGTCTTGAACAATCGTAGGTTGAAGTCTGGGAGTAAACAACTCTGGGGAAGCGAGTTCCAAAGAGAGGCAGTTAGGGGAATAAAATTCTGGTAGGCAGAATGGCAGTGTGACAGTCCTGTTATGAAAGCTCAACAGTGAAAAAGTTGGAGGAATGGCCACGAATGTCGCAGAAATGAAGAAATGAGTCAGACAGTGGTTCTTGGAATCTCGATTGGGCGTCACAGGGAGAGAGGTGGATGGTGGGGGCTTTGATGTCCCCCCCTCCCCCCCAGCAGGGACTCCGAGGTTTGGTGTTGCGATGCCATATTTAAAAAGGCTTTGGTTAGGAAGTGCAGTGTGTAATATGCATGTAGTTTGGTAATAAGAGTTACAGGAACTTGCAATAATAATATATATATATATATATATATATATATATATATATATATATATATATATATATATATATATATATATATATATATATATATATATAAATGTGTGTGTGTGTGTGTGTGTGTGTGTGTGTGTGTGTGTGTGTGTGTGTGTGTGTGGAGAAATCCTTTTTTTTAAATAACAGAACAAAGGAAGGAAAAACAAATGAATAAAAAAAAAACTAATCCATACACAAGATTACTGGTGTCCTCTGTTCATAAAATATCTGTAACAGTTAGACTTGAACAGCGTTAAGTTGAAGTTTTGACGAAAACAACTGGGGAAGCGAGTTCCAGAGAGATGCAGTTCGAGGAACGAAAGAATTCTGATAGGAAGAAGTTCTGCTACATGGCTGAGTGACATTCCAGTCATCAGCGCTACCAGATGCCCGTGTAGCACGAGGGAAGGCATGGAGAGGTGGCACAATGGACGCAACTTCGTCTGAGCATTTGCTACAAAAATATCTGTACAATAATGCAAGGGAGGCAACATTCCTTCTTACTTGTAGGGGAGGTTGTTTATTTGTAATGGCAGGGTTATTAATAATTATAAAAGCTTTGTTCTGAATTTTGTCTAGTTGCTTTAATGCAACCTCTCCACATCCATTCCACAAGGGTGAACAATATTCAAGCTCAGAGCGCACATGACTTATGAATTATAGCTAACTGCTCGTCAATGAAGAAGTTACAGACTCCGTACAATAATCCAAGTTTCTTTGAGGCGGTTTTAGCAAATGATCTGACATGAAATGTCCAGCTGAGGGCATTGTTAAGTGAGACACCGAGAATTTCAATACTTTTGGAGATGGGCATATTTGTAGCATTGAAGGTTCGTTCGTTCGTTTACAGATTCCCTGCACCTATAGTGCAGGTCGAGCCATACATTAGCCCGGTCAGTGGGGTATGGACTGATTTAAAAATAGTTAGGGGGGAGGACAGGACCTGGGGATTGCCCAGCACGCACGCCCTGTCTCCTGATTGGCTTTGTGGTGTGTGTGGGCTTTGAAGGTAATATACGAATCTGGCAATACCGGTCTATTAGTAAACTGTATATATTTAGTTTTACTAGCATTAAATGAGACATGGTTGTTTTGTCCTCATTCACTGATCTGGCTACTTATCTCTGTGTGTGTGTGTGTGTGTATATATATATATATATATATATATATATATATATATATATATATATATATATATATATATATATATAAATACTACACACACACACACACATATATATATATATATATATATATATATATATATATATATATATATATATATATATATATATATATATATATATATATATATATTATCATCATCATCTGCAGCAGCAGCAGTAGCAACCATTGTCGATGGCTAAAGCAGGTGATGGAAAAGATTGTTGAAGGAATAGGCTGAAAGATGCATACACGAAGGATTACGAGAAAGAGGGGAGTAAGAGAGAAGGTGTCAATGGATAGTGTGAAAAATGAAAAATGTATGTGAGCTGAAAGGAAAAGTGAGAAGAAGAAGGCTGTAAGTGAAAATCGAACAAGCATAAGTTTTGAAAGGACAAACAGTTAGATATAGACAATGGATGAAGAAGACGAAGAGACAGGTAATGACGGATGGTGGGATGACAGTGAGATCCTGCTGAGCGTTATGATCAAAGAGAAGGAGGACCCGCTGAAAGAAGGAATGATGACAAGAGATAGAGCAAAAGATGGAAAAATATGAAGGTATTGAAAGGAAGATGGAGGAAGGGTAGGAGGAGAAGGAGAGGAAAAGGAGGGGAGTGGGTGGGTGCTGGGTACTGTGAGAAAGGTCATGGATATTTCTTTCACCAGATGGACTTTGTTGTGAAGCAGTACCGCGTGAGATCAACAAGACGGTGACCGTACCCGGGAAGGCTTTGTGCCACGGCTTTGTGCCAGGTGAACCCTCTTCTCTCTCACCCCACCCACGCTCAGACAGACATACGCAGACCGATTCTTCCTTTCTTCCATAGCTCTCTCCCCTCCTCTCACACACACACACACACACACACACACACACACACACACACACACACACACACACATACACACACACAATTAAGTAAGAACACACACACACACACACACACAGGAGCCACCAAGGAGAGAAGACATGGGCCGACAGGGCTCCGTACCGAGCCAGCACGGCCAGTGGCATTACCTAAATTAGTATCTTTATATGAGTCAAGCTCTGTACCAGGTTAGACTAAATGGTTTTTTATTATAAAAAAAAAAAATAAGAAGTTTAAACAAGACTTGTTCAAACAGAAAAGAGAACCGAGTAGCGAAAGAATGCTCTCAGTCAGCTGATTGTTTGTTTAGACTACAACTGCCCCAAGGAATGTAAGTACTCTGTGCTTTTAGTATTGCAAACCGGCCACATACTTTAGTAAAGCAAATTTGGAAAAGAAAAGGGATAAAGGTAGAAAGCAGGATGATGATTTCTACCAAGAACTGGTTGAAATGGAGACTCACAATAAACTGGTAGAGCGTGTACACAGACTGGAGATGCCTTTCCAGAATGAAATTGATGAAATAAAGAAGCAGATGCACTTGGAAAGGGAAGAAATAGAAAAACTAGGAAGGGAGGTCAACAAGAAAGACACAACCATATGTGAACTAACAGTGGAAGTAAGTACACTTAGCAGGAAAATGAGTGAAATGGCAAATACAGCAGTCAACCATGAGAGAATTATGGAAGAGTTAAAAAATGATACAGAGACAATTAGGCAAGTAAGCAGTCTGATAGACCAGAGCAGTGATATTGAGAAGATAACACAGGTGAATGAAGCTGTGCAAAGTTACAAAAATGATGTGGAAACCACGTATGCTGAAATGGTGAAAGTAAAGAAAGACTTAGAAACAAGGGTGGAAGAAAAAAGTATTAAGAAGGAAGTGAAAAGAATAATCCAAAACAATCCAAAGTTAGTCAGAGATTCAGTAGATATCAACAAATCTATAGTAATCACTGGTATAGAAGAAGAAGAAGTAAAAAACAAGATCTCAAGAGGCAAAAAGGAGATGGCAAATGTAACGAGCTTATTGAAAGAAGTATCAGAGGAAATCTGTAGTAAAGACATAGAGGAACACAAAAGGTTAGGGAAATACGAGAAAAAGCAAGTCAAGACCTCTAAAGGTAACTTTCCAGAGTGTAAGCACCGTGGAGGAGATACTAAAAAATGCAAAGAATCTTATGGAAAAAGAGTTCAAAAATGTATGGATAAAAAGATGCCTAACACAAGAGGAACTGGAATTACTGAAAGAGAAGAGGGAGGAAGCAAAAACAAAAAATGAGGGAAGATCAGAAGAGGAGAAGAACACATTTTTTTTTTTTTACAAAGTAATAGGATTGCAGGTACGAAAGTGGTACATAAATAGGAGGGAATAAAAAGGAGGAACGTAGTAGAATCAAGTCATGACAAGTATATAAACAAGATGATAAAGTTGATGTACTCAAATGTGGATGGAATGATATCTAAATTATTAGAGATGGATGATTATGTCAGAGAAAATGAACCACATATAATATGCCTAACTAAAACAAAATTAACACCAAGGATATCAAATGACATACTAACTTTGAGGAATATAATATATGGAGAAGAGATAGAAACTAAAAAAAAAGGAGGAATTATAATATTAACTAAGAAAAATCTAAAAGTCAATGAAATAAAACTAGATATACCCTCACAAGTAGAACTGATTGCAGTCGTGATCAACACATCTGAAGGGAAAGTGATTGTAGCCAATTTGTACATGCCATCCAGATCAGACACATGGGAAAGAGACGAATATGAGGACCTGGCAGAGAGTACAATTCAGAGTTTAACCCCTTAACCGCGGGGCGTCACTTTTGTGATGCTTGGGAGCAAGGGATCATACCACGGGGCATCGCTTTTGTGATTCTGTGTTATTTTGAATTCATCCGGGCTTCCAAGTGGGGGCTTGTATCATCTATCAGTACTGCCAATGTCCAACACTAGTCAGCACTCCTAATCTCATCTGTACTCCTATCCATTGTTGACATTTTAGCCATTTCTCCCCATTCTTGACTCCCCTCCCTACCCCCCCTCCATTACTCTATCCTCTCGCCTGCCCGGCCGTGCTACGCTAAGTAAATCTTCCCTGGAATTTTTCACTGATTTCATCCATTGAAATAAGTCCTTTGCCCTATTCTTATACCAAATAATATATACAAGAAAGAAATAAGGTAAGTGAGAGTGCCATACACCTGAAATTGGCTAATTATCACCTGACAACACCTCACATGCACTCGTTCGCTAATTTTCGCTGTTTTTTTCCCCCTTGAAATATGCTGTATAATCTATTTTCGTAATAAATATACATGTAAGGAGGGAAGGGAGAAGCCTAAGTGATATTTACATTCACCTGGAACTACCTAATTTATAATGTATTGTCTAGATTTCCTGCCAATCATTTCAGTGCTATACATAGCTGTTTCAAGAGCGAATATTGGTAGCACTGAATATCCCCTAAGTAGACCTCTACCCCGGCCCTCCGTTATCAGTTTACTCTCATCTTCCGAAGTAGAGGTACGTCTGTTTCTTCTTGCTGACTTCAGGGACTTTTTCACCCCCATGCAAAGGGCCCCCCTACTATACCTCGTGTGGAAAGAGGTAAAGGGCTGACAATTGATAAAAGAGTGACTACGATCTTTCTATTGAGTAAAACAGTGCAAGTGGAATTGTAAATAATGTGTAAATAATGTGTAAACAGCAAGTGAAAGTAATGAATGTAAATATACGTGAACAATGGAAAATAGTTCTATAAGTTACTTCAAGTGACAGTGCATAACACAGTGTAAATAAAATAGAAATGTAAATAACGTAAATAAAACAGAGAACGTAAATAGAAATGTCAATGAGTAGTATTATAAGAATACGAGTATATACTCTAGGAGTAATGAAAGTGAAAGTTTCACTCTAGCATGTCTGAATACTATGAGTTATGAGAGTGAAGATGAAAGTGACATTCACACTCAATGCTAGTATACAGGACGAGAAAGTGAATGTTACGTATTTTACTGAAAGAAATTGAATCCCTACAGTGACAATAAACTAATACTACTGAAGGAAACTTATGGATAAAGACTGTAGATATATATAAGTGTTATATAGTAATAGAAATATAAAGTGTGAGGGGTTTTATGAATAATAAATGACAGAGTACCAAGAGCAATCTAGCGTAAGTGCGACGGTCAGACGCGCTCGTAATTTTCATTGCTTTCACAGTGGGTTTTTTTTTAGAGTATGGATCCGAAACTACTTGAAAATGATAGAGTAGTGTTTATAGTGTTAATATCTGGCTGTGGTAATCATATTACGGGTTGTCGGGAAGTGTAACGTGGAGACTTCGTTACCCAACTTCAGAGGTCTCCACAAGTCCTACGGCAACTGACGAAGGCTCAACAAACATTCCAGGAGAAAGCTGAAGGTATGTGCCATAAGCGTATGTAATTTTAATATTCTAGGACTAATAACTGATTTTTGGCAAATATTTTTTGAGAGTCTGTCGGAGCCCGAATAACCCCGCGGCACACGCAAAACATCGGTAAACATGCCCGCGGTGTAGGGGTTAAGAGCATTACTACATAAAATGGAAGAGAAATCGGAGAGAATTATACTAACTGGAGATTATAATACAAATATAAATTGGAAAACTCTAGATATAATAAGCCAAGAAAGCTGTTGGGACCAAAAGCTCCTGGATCTCGTCCAAGAGTTTTTCCTAATGAACATGTGAGGGAAACCACCAGAAAAAGAGGACTCGATGTACCTTCAATGCTAGATCTCATATTTACTGGGCAAGAAAATGATATTGACAGTTTAATATATCACCCTCCACTCGGCAAAAGCGACCATGCAGTACTAAAGTGCAACTTCAGGATAACATATGACATAGTTAACAGCAATGAAAGTTACAAAAAGAGACTAAACTATAAAAAGGGAAATTATCATGACCTAAAGAAGTATTTCTTAGAAGTTGATTGGGAAAATGAGCTTAGAGGACAAGCTTTAAATGCTGTATATAAAAAATTCTGTGAATTTTATGAAATAGGAGTCCAGAAATACATCCCACAGCACAAAGAAGCAGATAAGAAAATACAGAAATGGTTCAATACAGAATGTAAAAAATCAAAAGAAAGAAGAGATTTGTTATGGAATAGATACAGAAGACACAATAGTGAAAGGGCATATAATAATTACAAACAGGCAAGAAACGATTATACAAGAATAAGGAGGGAAGCCCAAAAACAGTTTTGAGGAGGATATCATAAATAAAAGTAGTGATCAACCGAAGCTATTTTACAGCTACATCAGAAGCAAAACCAAAGTAAAAGATACAATACAATCCATTACGGACAAGGGAAACACCTATACACAAGAGAAAGATATTTGTGAAGCACTAAATAAGAATTTCCAATCAGTTTTTACAGAAGAAAAAAATTTTGAGAGGGACTATGTGGAACATGCATGCCCACACATACTACCAGATATACAAATATCAGATAAAGTAATACAGGAGGGGTTAAGTAAATTAGACAGAAGAAAAGCAAATGGTCCTGATGAAATTTCATGTTGGGTGCTACGAGAATGTGCAAAGGAGTTAACCCTTTAACCGCGGGTGTCATTCCAGAATGACATTGCAAAAACTGGACCAAACCGCGGTTGTCATTCTGGAATGTTTGTGAATATTTTGAATACCGCGCGTTTTTTCCGCACGCCAATTGTTTCAAGGGAGAGTAGCTATTAAGTTCTTTTACTCCAGCCATCCCCCACCTCCCTCCTCCCACCCCCCGGGCCCCCACCTCCCACCCCCCGGGCCCCCCACCCCACCCCTGACCAAACACGCATCAGTATCTGTCCAGCTTTGTGAGTGACAACACTGCTGATGTGGCAGTGAAGTGCGGGCAATTACAGTGCCTTTATCTGCCTCAGTGAACACAGAGTGGGTGTTTATCATATGTGCAGTGTTCATATATGTTTACAGTATTATTATCAGAATGAGGTTGGCATTTGGTAATGGTGTGTGAGCAAAAAATAGTGATTTTAGATCGCTCACTTCTAATGGCACTGCCCATCCAGTGATAGTCAACGAAATCATGAAACCTACATCATTGCAAAGCCGAAGGTTAGTACTTTCTAATGGTACCTTATTTTTCGCTCTAGATTTATTCTGTGCAGAGTTATAAAGGTTTAAAGTTTGTTTACATTTTGGCTGGAACCCCCGCGGGGGGGGGGGGCAGTCGGGTCAAAACAATGCCCGTGGTTAAAGGGTTAAGTAAACCATTATTTTTAATTTTCAAGAACTCCTTGAGTCAAGGTAAACTACCTGATATTTGGAAGAAAGCAAATATTGTCCCCATATTCAAGAAAGGGAATAGACAAAATCCACTCAACTACCGACCAGTATCACTGACCAGTGTTGTTAGCAAGGTATTAGAAACGCTTATAAGAAAAGCATGGGTAAATCATCTAGAAGAACACAATATGATAACAGAAAGACAGTTTGGTTTCAGAAAAGGAAAATCATTGTTACTAATCTGTTGAGCTACTATGACAGAGTAACAGACACAATACAGGAAAGAGAAGGATGGTTGGACAGTATCTATTTAGATTTCAAGAAAGCATTTGACACAGTACCACACCAAAGACTTTTATGGAAACTGTACCATCAAAGAGGAATTCGAGGCAAACTGTTTTGTTGGATGCAAGATTTTCTCATAAAAAGAAAAATGAGAACAGTACTAAGGGGAAACTATTCATCATGGAAAGAAGTGACTAGTGGAGTACCACAAGGCTCAGTGCTGGCACCAATCATGTTTTTAGTGTATATAAATGATATAGACAGTAACACTGGAAATGAAAGCTATCTAAATATGTTTGCAGATTATGCAAAAATACAAAGGAGAATTACTAACACAGACTCTTGTAAAGAGCTACAAGAAGAATTAAATAAACTTCATGAATGGAGTAATACATGGCAAGTGGAATTCAATGTGGACAAGTGTCATGTAATCAAGTTTGGTAAAAGTGGAAAAAGACCTGATTGGGATTATACGTTAGGAAATAAAACCCTACACATCAGAAAAAGAGAAGGACCTAGGTGTGATTATTAATAACAGACTATCTCCGGCTGACCACGGCAGTGAGATGGTTCGGAACATGTATACACTGCTTGCAAATATGAGAATAGCATTCACATACATAAATGAAGACATGCTTAGAAGGATAATAACATCATTCATCAGACCAACCCTGGAGTATGCATCAGTAGTCTGGAGTCCTCATCTCAAAAAACACATAGACAAGATTGAAAAAGTTCAAAGGGCCGCTACAAGATGGATACCAAGCTTAAGGGATCTAAGCTACGAAGAAAGACTAAATAAACTGAATCTACCAACACTACAGGAGAGAAGGAAAAGAGGTGACATGATAATGCTATATAAATGCATATCAGGGAAGGAGAAAATAGACATAAATGATTACTTAACATATGGGGAAGCATCAGCAAGAGGACAATGCAAAAAACTGCATAGGAAGAGAGGTGATAAAGACGTGAGGAAATTCAGTTTCCCAAACAGAGCAATTGATCACTGGATTGCACTACCGAATTAAATAGCGTGCCAAAACAATTCACAAATTTAAGGATATGTAGGATAAATATGGTTTAAGACACTGGACAGTACGAGCTTGACTCATTCCTGTAAAGATACAATTAGGTAAGAACACACACACACACACACACACACATCGTACCCGTGTTTTCCTCTCTCCCTCTATCTTCACTCCCCTTGTATACAAATACTGTACATCTCCCTTCCTCGGATAAACACGCTTCCCCCTCTTCCCATAAACCTAATTCCCTTCCCCCCACACTTTTTATGAGTACGAATTACTGTAAGAAAAACGCATATTGATCGGGAATAATACATAAAAGGTACTGTCATCTCGTTCTCAATTACTTCCTTTATTATGTCGGAAATTATGCACTGTATGTGAGCTAAATTATCAGAATTCGGTATTTAGGCTGACCTGGAGTTTATGAAAACTTAGGATTTGTTTGGGCAACTCGGCTACAATGACTTCTATACCGATTATCGTGTGTAAAGAAATATATAAAAATTATGTTTTGCAAAACATTATCGAGGTAAGGCTATGTAATGACAGTAAGTGAGGGTGCCCATCATCCATTCACTTCAAGTATTGCAGCCTTCAGGTCATTTTAAATTAAGTAACGACTTAAATGGTTTTCTAGGAAACCATTTACAATGCTGGGTGATGACTACGTAACCAGAAGGACGGTTGGTGGTAAATTAAACCATCTGAGGTTAGGTTAGGGTAAAGAAAGCTAGTTGGGATACCCTGGTTTGGGATATACTAAGTCTGAATTTGGTGGGATGAATCTCTTAGTAACAGGAATAGACTGAAAACCTACAATCAAGGCCGTCTCCACCTACACCCACAAAGGGTTATATCTCCACTCACGTGCCCAACCCACCCGCTCACCCTACCCTGCTCACCCATCCGCCCAACGCTCCTTGCCTGCCCACCCAAGCCACCCATCCCACCCACTTCACTCTCCCTATCAATCCACCCCATCCATTTCACACATCATCCCCACTCACCTTACCCACTCCACCCGGCCTGCCCACCAAAACAGCCTCGCCTGTACACCCACCCATTCACCCACCAGCCATCCCAAACGGCCCTCAAGCTTGGACCTGCACAAGATGACTTGCAAATTTACACACACACACACACACACACACACACACACACACACACACACAGATGGACAGCTACTTTTATCATATATAAATAGACATTTTACTTAGGGTTTTAAACACAGAAATAAAATTTCCTAGCAGCTTCGGAGCTCTTCGTCATTTTTTTTTTTTTTTACGTCAGGTGATTTTTTTTGCTTAATGACAACTCCCAACAAATAAAGGATCTCGGTTACGTAAATATAATAATAAGCAGCCAGCTAGAACAGAAATCTGTATTGCCTAAGTCTCGACCAAAAACTATACATGACTATAACTTATCCTCATATTCATTTTTACTGTTTAGTGGCTCTCACTCCTGAATGTAACGTCAGGAGCAAGAATAAAATACCTGAGTTCGACCATCGCAATCTGTGACTTAAATCCATCTCAAATAAAACGTCTCTGGAATAATTGAATTAATATTGTTGTCATCCTGCAAAGCACAATGGTATAATTTTTGGCACCTCGCCCTATACCAGAGGTCAGCAACCCTTAAAACTAGAAAAGCCATTTATTTTAAAGTTTCATAAAAATGCTGTACTCTCGGAGCCGCATTACAAAAACATTGTCTCATAAACGGAAATCTGCAGTACTTCTCAATCTAAACAAGACATCACAGTGATATTGTACGATTTACTTATGGTATAGATTTTTTCAAAGTTGAATTAAATATCTAGTGTTGCCTTGCATGTGTTATATGATGCCTCCGTTCTGAAAGAATAAATGATTATTTATGAAGCTCCTGGAGCCTCTAAAGTGTCTTAAAAGAGCTGCATGCGGCTCCTTAGCCGTAGGTTGCCGACCTTCGCCCTATACCGTTGCGCGAGATTCTGTGTTTGCACGTGTGTGTTTGTGTTAACTCATCACAGCCTATCTGATGGATTTGAAGGAAACTTCCCAGGTGAGGTTAGCTACCATACTAGGAAGGTCTCCCACTATATAATTTTCCAACCATGATTCTTTAGGGGTTCAACCTCCCTCACCAAATTAGAAATTCTCCGAAATAATGAAAGGAGGGAAGGCATCTCTTTCATATTTTTGGACTGGTTGTAAAATGGACTCCAATCCAGTGTTAAAATTCGGGGATCATGGGTCAGTTTCCTCACCAAATTACAATTTTTCAGAAACAATGAAAGAATGGCAGTTTCACGGGAGGATGTGAATTTATGAATTAGAAATGCTAAATATTGCTCGAAAGTAGAGACAAGGAATTGACTTGTGAAAATCAAGTAATAAGTTTTACTTCATGCCGGTTTACTTCGCCGATTCTCTAAGGACGAGAATATATAAACTTTCTCAAAAATACACAGCAGAGACAAATTACTCACGAGTGCTGTTAGCCTCTTGAGAAAGTGACTCCACCCCTGACAATCAAAAACTACTACTAATCATAATGAACAGGTTCTTGCCGGTGCTTGATTCCTGGCTGGCACAATGGATTTAAGTTTGATACAAAAGAACTGGCCTAAGCACCAGTTATGAATAAAGTAAAGAGTTTGTGCAAACTAGGAGTGGCAACTAAAGTAAGCTTAATGTGGAGAAATAAAAACACGAGTCTAACTACATTAAGCTCAAAGAAAAGAACTGTAAATTTATTGATTACAATAAAATAAATTTACGTTATATGAATATCAAAAATGAATTCAAAAGGGGAATTCACGGTCACTAAGGGACTCATGAATTCAAATAATAAAGGAAATACACTCACTCGCCCATTTAAGAGCTAATCGAACTTAAGCCTAATAAAAAAACGAACAGAAATACTGGTCAGTGGAGGGGAGCTGAACAAAAGACTGGACGCCTGCGTGATGAACATCAAATGCTGCTATTCGCTGCAAGCCCGCTTCGCCAATTCACCGTCTAGGTGGAGATTCAGGAATTTGCCGTACAACGGAGGCGCTGCTCTATGCTGGGCATAAACGGTCCTTTCCTCTAGGCGACTCAAAGCTGACTAAGTTCAAACGGCGAAAAGAGGTGGGAGTTGGCCGTGTTTGCCGGAAGTAGGCGTGGCCTAACTTCAATGGTCAACGGAGGGAGGGCAAACGATATACGCTCACAATAAATCACTTAGTGAAAGCACTAATGTCATGCATAAGAGTGGTCACTTATGATACAGTGACAAGTGTTCTGAAAACATCCCAATCGAAGTGAACACGAGGACGGTTGAACTGAGTGATGCCCAGCGGGAATTCCACTAGAGTTCATGGTTTTCTCACCAAAGTACAATGTCACGAATTTGTACAAATACACTCGCCCGAATTCGTGACATTAAGCCCCATCAAAATCAAATTTTTGTTCAGATAAATTTTACGATATACATACATATAAATCCTAACTCAATCACACAAGATTAACACCGTGGTGTGTGTAGTATCCTGCTACAGGAGAAAATCACAGTCGCCCATGAGCATAAAAACCTCGTATTTACGTTAATAGAAGCAAGCTTGAGGAAAAAACTCTGTGACGATGGTGAAAAATCCTGTACTCAGGTCAAGCTGGGCAAAAAGTTCACTATATTTACATTAACAACTAGTTGTTATGTAGCGTGGTGTATGTAATACATGGTGTACTTGTGACAGTTGTAGTGTAAATGTACCTATGTGTAAAATGATATGATACAAATTAATAGTAAATGGAGACGACGAGGGAGAAAAGAAGAGGTGGCAGTATGCAGCAGAGACGATCAGCTGATCTGCACAACAAAACTGCTACACCTGCCAGCTGTACCTGCAAAATCAATCTAGGTGGAGCATCAAATGAGTCAGTGCGACAAACAATTTTTATTAAATTACAATTTTTCTCTCTGCCTAGTAGTCAGTACATGTGCTACAAAAAGTATGCCCTAGCCGAAAATTTTAAGTGACAGCCAAGCTTTGTACATTGTAGGTCGCCATTATATTGTTACTGGATACATTATTAACCAGGAAACATAGTCCCAAGACAGAATTTCAAAGGACCCGTGTAGTTTACTGGTTAAACCTACATTATTACTAACCAGGAAATGTGGTCCCAGAACAGAATCTCAAATGACCCTTGTAGTTTACTGGTTAAACCTACATTATTATTAACCAGGAAACGTGGTCCCAGGACAGAATCTCAAAGGACCCATGTAATTTACTGGTTAAACCTAACTCTGCACTTACTATTAATATTGGCAAGCTGAGAATCCCTATGCAGTCTCGGGCAGGTCACATTTTAACACCCTACGTCGTGAGTGTGAACACTCATGTGAATAATGTGCATTCTCCAGGAATCCTCAGAGAGGCCCACAGCTCGAGACACCTCAAGGTAATCCAAACGCAGCCTCGGATTGTCCCTACAGGGTCTCGAACTTTCCCCTTAACCTACAGTATACATGTATATACAGGTCCTGGATGTAATGTGTCCTGTGGGACCAACAGGTGAGACTTCAGGTCTTACTGGCACACTAATAACTGGGAACCAAACTAGTCCTTGGATTGCATAAATATCTGAGGATGCCTATCTTATGGAACCCAATGTACAACAGTTGCCCGTGTTAGTCATCAGTTAGCAGGCAAGACATCAAGTCTGCACCGACATTGTCACTTCCCTTGATGTATCTCACAACATAGTTAAACTACTGCAAATGCAGTGCCCAGCGCATCAGTCTTGCATTAGCCGTCTTAGTCGTGCTGAGACTAGTGAGTGGCATATGATTGGTTTCCAGAGTGAATGGTGCTCCATATAAATAATAATAATATTTCTTAACACCTTAGACCACGGCCAAGAGTTCCTTCTCAACAGTACTGTAACTCCTCTTGGCGGGTTTTAGCTTACGGCTGTGGTATGCCACTGGGAAAATTCCACCTTCTGTTTCTTGCATTAATACGGCACCTACTCCAACTTGTGAAGCATCAGTGAGCAGTATGAAAGGTTTGTTGGAATCAGGCAACTGCAAGATAGGCTCCTTACACAGCATATTCTTAAAGGCGGCAAAAGATCTCTCTTGCACTTCTCCCCATTCAATGGTGTTTGGAGCATGTTTCTGAAGCACCTCGTACAACGGTTGGGCAATGAGAGCAAAGTTGGGGATAAAACTCCTATAATACCCCACTAGGCTAAGGAATGCCCTAACCTGTTTCTTGGTCACGGGACTCGGGGCTTCCCTAACTTTTCTGATCTTGTCGCCCTGACAGCTGCAGCAATTGTTGCCAACAATATGTCCGTGGAACTCCGCCTCACTGAGCACAATTTTACACTTGCTAGGCTTCACAGTCATGTTGAAACTCTGGAGTCTACTTAATTTCCAAGAGTCTGAAATGCTCCTCCAACGTGGCAGAATGAACGAGGACATCATCAACGAACATTTCTACTCCTACAATACCATGGAGCACTTGTCTCATGGCACGGTTGAATACTGCTGGGGAATTGGTAAGTCCAAATTGGAGGACTTTATACTGATACAACCCCCTAGGGGTAGCAAAGGCAGTGAACTGACAGCTCTCGGGGTGAAGGAGAATCTGAAAGAATCCCTTCGCCAAATCAAGCTTCGTGAAATATCGTGTCCCTGCCAGCTTGGAAAAGATGGCAATATGGTCACCCATTGGCTCAGCATCCACTTTGGTGATTGCATTTAGCCTCCTATAGTCGCCACAAATCCTGACTCCACCATCCTTCTTGTGGACTGCTACCATTGGACTACAGTAAGGAGATGAGGACTTTTCAATAATATCCGCAGTCTCCATGTCGGCAATTTCGTTGTGTACTGTGCCCAGTAGTCGCATGGGAATTGGATATGGCTTAACCTTTACGGGAGTATTGCTGGTCAACTCAGTTTTGTGACAATCAATTTTTGCGAGTTTAGGTTGGTCAGAGAAGACATAAGCATACCGACAGAGCAGCGACCTTATTGTATTCTGGTCATTTAACCCCTACACCGCGGGCATGTTTACCGATGTTTTGCGTGTGCCGCGGGGTTATTCGGGCTCCGACAGACTCTAAAAAAATATTTGCCAAAATCAGTTATTAGTCCTAGAATATTGAAATTATATATGCTTATGGCACATACCTTCAGCTTTCTCCTGGAATGTTTGTTGAGCCTTCGTCAGTTACCATAGGACTTGTGGAGACCTCTGAAGTTGGGTAATGAAGTCTCCACTTTACACTTCCCAACAACCCGTAATATGATTACCACAGCCAGATATTAACACTATAAACACTACTCTATGATTTTCAAGTAGTTTGGGATCCATACTCCAAAAAAAACCCACTGTGAAAGCAATGAAAATTATGAGCGCGTCTGACTGCCGCACTTGCGCTAGTTCGCTCTTGGTACTCTGTCATTTATTATTCATAAAACCCCTCACACTTTATATTTCTATTATTATATAACACTTATATATATCTACAGTCTTTATCCATAAGTTTCCTTCAGTAGTATTAGTTTATTGTCACTGTAGGGATTCAATTTCTTTCAGTAAAATACGTAGCATTCACTTTCTCATCCTGTATACTATCATTGAGAGTGAATGTCACTTTCACCTTCACTCTCATAATTCATAGTATTCAGACATGCTAGAGTGAAACTTTCACTTTCATTACTCCTAGGGTATATACTCGTATTCTTATAATACTACTCATTTACATTTCTATTTACATTCTCTATTTTATTTATGTTATTTACATTTCTATTTTATTTACACTGTGTTATGCACTGTCACTTGAAGTAACTTATAAAACTATTTTCCATTGTTCACATATATTTACATTCATTACTTTCACTTGCTGTTTACACATTATTTACACATTATTTACAATTCCACTTGCACTGTTTTACTCAATAGAAAGATCGTAGTCACTCTTTTATCAATTGTCAGCCCTTTACCTCTTTCCACACGGGGTTTAGTAGGGGGTAAAGGTCACAGGGCCCTTTGGATGGGGGTGAAAAAGGCCCTGAAGTCAGCAAGAGGAACAGGCGTACCTCCTCTTCGGAAGATGAGAGAGAACTGATAAGGGAGGGCCGGCCCGGGTAGAGGCCTACTTAGGGGATATTCAGTACTACCAACGTAGCTCTTGAAACAGCTATGTATTTCACTGAAATGATTGGCAGGAAATCTAGACAATACATTATAAATTAGGTAGTTCCAGGTGAATGTAAATATCACTTAGGCTTCTCCCTTCCCTCCTTATATGTATATTTATTACGAAAATAGATTATACGGCATATTTCAAGGGGAAAAAACAGCGAAAATTAGCAAACGAGTGCACGTGAGGTGTTGTCAGGTGATAATTAGCCAATTCCAGGTGTATGGCACTCTCACTTACCTTATTTCTTTCTTGTATATATTATTTGGTATAAGAATAGGGCATAGGGCTTATTTCAATGGATGAAATCAGTGAAAAATTCCAGGGAAGATTTACTTAGCATAGCACGGCCGGGCAGGCGAGAGGGTAATGGAGGGTAATGGAGGGAGGGTAGGGAGGGGAGTCAAGAATGGGGAGAAATGGCTAAATTGTCAACAATGGGTGGGAGTACAGATGAGATTAGGAGTGCTGACTAGTGTTGGACATTGGCAGTACTGATAGATGATACAAGCCCCCACTTGGAAGCCCGGGTGAATTCAAAATAACACAGAATCACAAAAGCGATGCCCCGCAGTGTGATCCCTTGCTCCCAAGCGTCACGAAAGTGACGCCCCGCGGTTAAGGGGTTAATGCTAAGTCAGTGTTAAGTAAGACATCTCTGACAGTCTCCCCCTGAGGGGACTGAATGGTTAAGGGCTCGTCATCATGGTCAGCAGCTGGGATCACTGCAGCTGCCCCAGTTTCTTCCAGTGGTTGGTCACTGTCATTGACTGCTCGTGGGCCAGTCTCCTAGGGGTTTAACTCATGATAAGCCTTCAACATGTTAACATGGAACCTTTTATGAGATTCCGCATTTGAATTATGTAGTTGAGGTCTGAAATGCTTTCTAACACATCATATGGACCCTTCCACTGTGCCAACAACTTGTTCTGGGCAGTGGGGAGTAACACCAAGCACTTATCACCTGGACTGAACTTCCTAAGCATTGCCTTCTTATCACAATAAGCTTTCTGAACTTTGCACACTTTGATCAATTCTTCCTTAGCTAACTCACAGATTGACTGGAGGGGGGCAGCTAAATCAAGGATGCAGGTGTAGGTGGTCTTGACTTCAGGGTCAAGTTCTTCATCGTCCCATAACTTGTGAAGGACTTGAAGTGGTCCACGGACCAACCTTCCAAACACCAGTTCAAAAGGTGAGAACTTTAAAGAATGCTGTGGGGCTTCTCGGTAAGCAAATAGAAGAGGAGCAATGAACCGCAGCCATTCCTTTGGCTGTTCGGCGGCTATGCACTTTAACATCTTCTTGAGAGTCTCATTGAACCTCTCACACAACCCTTTACACATGGGATGACAGGACGTAATTCGGAAGCCTCGGATGGACAACAACCTGAATGCTTTGTTCATCATTGCACGGGTGAACTGCGAACCCCGGTCGCTTAAGACCTCCTTGGGGATATGTACATGACAGAACACTTCAGTCAATGCCTCAGCAACAGTGACGGCCTCTATATTCTTAAGGGTCACAGCTTCAGGCCACCGTGTGCTGAAATCAACGATAGTGAGGATATACTTTGATCCATCACTTGTCTTAGGAGAGATTAGCCCAACAATGTCAACTGCTACTCTCTCAAATGGTTCAGAGATTATAGGCACTGGTTTCAATGGCGCAGGACGGACACATCCTCTGTCAGTGGTACTTTGACACACATCACAGGAAGGCACAAGCTTAGTTATTGCCTGTCCCATTCCTGGCCATAAAAAGTCAGCATTGATGCGGTCAGAGGTTTTCTTTTAGCCTATGTGACCTCCCATCACTGAACAATGACCTAATTCGAACACTGCTCGGTGATACTTTGTGGGAATGACGAACTGCAGTCAAACCTCGCCCTGGGGTGTTTGTGACTCACAGTACAGCAGTCCTCGCTTACGAAGGAACCTGGCTTGACCTCCCCGTGAATACTTAATCACATTACCCTCCAGCTTCTTACGCAGTGAGGCAAGTGTCATATCGGACTGTTGTTCTTGGACAACATCTTGACTACGGATCAAATCTTGAGGCGTTGCAACGGTCAATGGGGTGACATAATTCGGAGCCTTGGCCATGGCTCATGATACTGCAACAGCCGAAGTTTGAGTAGCAACATCTACGGTGCAACTATGTTTGACACCTGGTATGTTGCCAATTATGAGGTCAAACAAAGGTTCTGGCATGACAACAGCAGTTGTCAAACTAGTGTAGAAAGGAGATGCCACCTGCATACATGCCTCAGGGAACAATCTCCCTGATCCATCAATAAGTCTAACTTGGATCATCAGGCTGAACTAAACTCTGCTTGACGGAGCAACCTGAGGAACCATTATCTCTCAGAACATTTACGGAAACACCTACCACAAACCCTGGCTGAACAAGAAAGACAGTGTTGCTGGTGGAAGGGTCTGAGGAGGTAGCAGCCAGTCACTGATGAGACTGCGGAATGAATGATGCAGCAAAAGTGGCGACCTGAGAACTAGATGCCTGAGGGGTCATGCTCACCATCTGAGGAGTTGGAGCATTGACCACCTGTGATGGAGAATTCATTGTCACTGGGGGACTACTGAACAGTGGGGAAGTACCTGTACTGGTGGGGTCGGCACCACTGTGCACTTGTTGTGGAATGAAGGCTGCATTTGCATCCTGCCTCCGATACACTAAAGTCGATTGTCCTGACTGAGGGTTACGTGGTTTGTCCTTGCTCTGCTGCTACTTGAAGTACCGGTACTGCTGCTGGTTAGGGTTCTGTTTGTCGTACCATTTCCACTCAGGTTTCTGGGTATTTTGCCCCTGGTCCTTCTTCTGCGGTTTGTTTGGACCTTGGCCATTCTTCTGAGAATGGCCTTGATGCTGGGATTCAGTCTGAGATGGATTCCCAGATTTGTTAGCTTTCCTGTTCCAGGTTTGTTGCTTACGAGTTTGATACCCGTACACAGTGAAGAATGCATCAGCCTTCTCCACCATTTGGCTGGCATCCCTTACCTGGCAGATCTTAAGCTGAGCCATAAGCTCAGCAGGACACGACTTTTCTAGCTGCGTGCACATCATAAGGTCAATAATCCCCTCTCGTGTGGGAGGGGTTTCATCTTTCTCCATCCACCCATCTAAGTAAGCAGGAAGTCGATCAAGAATCTGAACAGCAGTCTCCTTTTCTTGTAGATGCGCTCATAAACTGACTCCTGGTGTCGTCAACTGTGAGACCGTATGCTTTGATGAGTGCAGCCTTCATCATCTCATACGTGAGATTGTCTCCACGAATTCTGTGGAAAATATCGAGGGCAGGGCCCACAAACAAGCTAAGAAATGGAGCCACTTAGCTGCTCAGCCAGCTGGTACAGCTGGGCCATGTCTTCAAAACGAGCTATGAATGGCTCGATTCGCTCGCCTTCCTTGTACGATGGTAGCTTGAGGCACGGGATTGCCAGAACATGTGCAGGGAGAGCACTCATGGAGCTAGGGTTAGCTGCACCAGATGTGTTTGAAGCCAAGGAGTCTTGCTTGAGCTTCAGCATCTCAAGTTCATGTTTCTCAAGTGCCTTGCACTCGGCACGCTCGTGTTCACGTTGTTCTCGCTTGTATTCATGTTCTCTCTTGCATTGTTCTCGCTCATATTCACGTTCTCTCTCGCATTGTTCTTGCTCGTATTCACGTTCTCTCTCGCGTTGTATGCGTTGCTTTTGCTCGTGTTCACGTTCTCTCTTGCATTCCTTGCGCTGAATTCTACGCTCTTCACGAGCATCATTCTCCCGCTGCTGCTCATAACTAAACTGTGAGAGCACATATTCTTTAATTTGTTGGGGATCGGTAAGCTCCATATCTTTGGGATCCTGAATAAATATATTAGTAGCCATGATACCAACTCAATTAAGGCTGAGTATAGACTAAAGACTGAGTACTGACTGCTGTTCTGCAGAGAAATACTAATAATCAAAAGTAAAGAATATAGGCACAGACTGGTGGTGACCAGTTTTATCTAGTTAAACTGATAAAGAAATTAAAGATGAGAAAAAAATGCACCTGACTGAGAAAACTATTGCATAAAATTAATAGAGATCAATGAATAACTACCAGTAAGATAGTGCCTATACTCTTTAATGATAACAAAAACTTAGGTGTGAGTGAGTGAGTATTATTTCGTTAATAACTTTAGAGCTAGGAGTTAGTATCCTGGAATGAGGTCACCAGATGTCACGGGGGGATGTAAATTTATGAATTAGAAATGCTAAATATTGCTCGAAAGTATAGACATGGAACTGACTTGTGAAAATCAAGTAGTAAGTTATACTTTATGTGGCTTACTTCGCCGATTCTCTAAGGACGAGAATTTATAAACTTTCTCAACAGTACACAGCAGAGACTAATTACTCACGATTGCTGTTTGTTAGTACTGTTAGCCACTTGAGAAAGTGACTCCACCCCTGATAATCATAAGTTCATTACTACTAATCATAATGAACAGGTTCTTGCCAGTGCCTGACTCCTGGCTGGCACAACGTATTTAAGTTTGATATAAAGGAACTGGCCTAAGTACCAGTTATGAATAAAGTAAAGAGTTTGTGCAAACTAGGAGCGGCAACTAAAGTAAGCTTAATGTGGAGAAATAAAACACGAGTCTAATTACATTTAGCTCAAAGAAAAGAACTGTAATTTTATTGATTACAATAAAATAAATTTACATTTTATGAATTTCAAAAATAAATTCAAAGGAGGAATTCATGGTCACTAAGGGACTCATGAATTCAAATAATAAAGGAAATACACTCACTCACCCATTCAAGACCTAATCGAACTTAGGCCTAAAAAAAAATGAACAGAAATACTGGTCAGTGGAGGGAAGCTGAACGAAAGACTGGGCGCCTGCGTGATGAACATTAAATGCTGCTATTCGCTGCGAGCCCGCTTTGCCAATTCACCATGTAGGTGGAGATTCAGGAATTTGCTGTACAACGGAGGCGCTGCTCTACACTGGGCACAAACGGTCCTATCCTCTAGGCGACTCAAAGCTGACTAAGTTCAAACAGGGAAAAGAGGTAGGAGCTGGCCATGTTTGCCGGAAGTAGGCGTGGCCTAACTTCAACGGTCAATGGAGGGAGGGTGAATGATATACGCTCACAATAAATCCATCAGTGAAAGCACTAATGTCGTGCATAAAAGTGGTCACTTATGATACAGTGACAAATGTTCTGAAAACATCCCGATCAAAGTGAACACGAGGACAGTTGAACTGAATGATGCTCAGCGGGAATTCCACTAGAGTTCGTGATTTTCTCACCGAAGTATAATGTCATGAATATGTATAAATGCACTTGCCCAAATTCGTGACAGGTAGGATTACCCTCCCTTCACTTTTTTAAAAATGGCTTTGATATCTTAATACATGTTGTACAATGGACTCTCATCCGTAATACAATATCTGGAGAGTGTGCCCCCCTCCCAACGATACTTGGGGGAATCAACCACCATCCTAAAACTAAAAAGGTCAGGAATAAGGGAAAGTAAGTACATGGATTTCAACAAAATCGGCATACATATTGCGTGATTGGTTATCCAGCTTCCAACTTTTCTCCGAATGCACAGGAAGAGTCTGTACGTCTACTTTATTATTATTGATCTCCTGTTACCATAGGTGGAGATCTTTGTATCCATCATCAACATAGGTAGATATATAGATTAAAAACCCCACATTCTGTGGAATTTTCATTGATATTATATATATATATTATATATATATATATATATATATATATATATATATATATATATATATATATATATATATACATATATATGTATGTATATATATATATATATATATATATATATATATATATATATATATATTATATATATTCATTGCCAGACGCCATGTATTCCAAACGGGGTGGTCAAGGGCTTAGAGTTAATTGTTATACAGGGAGGGGCACTAATCCTCCACCAACCCCACTTGACACGTAGGGAGAACGTTTTATATATATATATATATATATATATATATATATATATATATATATATATATATATATATATATATATTTATATATTTATATATATCATCTCTCTCTCATCTCATCAGCCGTTTGAGTGTCCACTACACGACCAGCCAATCCCAACCGAAATGGGGACGATACAGCCAATGAATCTCTACCAAGTGGTTTAGGCTGTCTCCAAGAGATTGTATGTAGGGTGAGAAGTGCTTGTAAGTGTAATTGTAGTGTTGGAGTGGTTTTGGATGTGTGTGTAGTCTGTGATCCAAATGTAATCGGCCAGCACAAGCCGACTGGGTGCAATCATACTTTATAGTATGCGACACTGGTTCAACCAAAGCACCCTTTATGTCTACCAAGCAGTACATAGCCAGAAGAATGCTCTGAAAGTTTATTACCCTGGCAGGGCGCGAACCCTCGTTCTTCAGTGTACAAAAACGTATACTTTACCACAGAGGCTCCATATATATATATATATATATATATATATATATATATATATATATATATATATATATATATATATATATATATATATATATATATATATATATATATATATATATATATATATATATATATATATATATATACTCTAAAAATACGGTAGGAAGTTATTTTGGAAAGAGGTGCGGAAATGTAGAACTGAAAGCGGAAAGAAATGTGATGGTGTGCAGGATGCAGGTGGTAGGTTACTAACCCACTGAGATGAAGTAAAGACCAGATGGAAAGAATATTTTCAAAGCCTGATGAATGGGAATAGAGAGAGTAGAGCGACTGTAAACATGACTGGTTTTGGGGGTGTGCAGAGAAGGAATGCAGTGCCAGGAGACGTGACACTCGCACAGGTGAAGAGTGCTGTGAAGGAACTGAAAATGGGAAAGCAGCTGGGGTTGATGGGATGTATGCAGAGATGCTTAAATGTACTGGAGAGAGTGGAATGAAGTGCTTGTTGGAGATATGTAAGAAGACATGGATGAATGAAACTGTGTCTGCAGAGTGGAAAAAGGCTGTGATTGTACCCCTGTACAAAAATAAAGGTGAGCGAAGTGAGTGCAAGAATTATCGTGGCATAAGTTTATTGAGTGTGGGAGGGAAGGTACTGTATTTGGAAGAATTATTATACAGAAAGTAAGAGAGATATCAGAAGTCCTAGTGAGTGATGAACAGGGTTGCTTTAGGAGTGGCAGAGGATGTGTGGGTCAAGTATTTGCAGTGAGACAGTTAGCAGAGAAGGCTTGTGAGAAGGGCCATAAGGTGTTTATGGCATTCATGGAGCTGGAAAAAGCATACGACAAAGTAGACAGAGAGGGACTGTGGAAAGTTCTGCGCATGTATGATGTAGATGGTAAGCTGCTAGGTGCTGTCAAGAATTTTTATGATGGTAGCAAAGCATGTGTATGGGTTAATGGGCATCTAAGTGAATGGTTCACGATCGGTGTGGGCATGTGACAAGGTTCTGTGATGTCCCCATGGTTGTTCAATATATATATATATATATATATATATATATATATATATATATATATATATATATATATATATATATATATATGGATCGGGTGATGAAAGTAGTAAAAACACGAGTGATGGAGAGATGGATGGCGTTGGTAATGAATGGTTATGGATGGAATATCTCAAATTTGTTGTATGCTGTCGATGCAGTACTGCTTGCAAGTATCGAACAAGAACTTGCAGAGTTTTGCTGATGTCTGTGAGAGTCGTACCTTGAGAGTAAATGTATAGAAGAGTAAAGTGATGGCTATTGAGAGAGAAGGTGACTCCCAGACTGATGCCACAGTGAATGGAGAGAGACTGGAATTGGTGAGAGAGTTCAAATACTTGGGTACAGTGATAGAAAAGAGACAGAAATGTGCAACAGAAGTTGAAAGTAGAGTGATACAAGGAAGAAAAGTAGCTGGTGCAGTGAAGGCCTTGATAAGAAACAGACTTGAGTGTTGCAGCTGCACGAGGCTTACATGAGGGAGTGTTAGTGCCAACTTTAACATATGGGTGTGAGACTATGGTGTGACATGAAAATGAAAAGTCAAGAGCAACAGCAGTGGAGATGGGACTGCTGAGGAATGTATGTGGAGTACAGAGGGTGGATAGGATACGAAATAATGTGATTCGTGAAAGGTGTGGAGCGAGGAAGTCGGTGGACACCAGAATCGAAGAGAGTGTCCTGAGATGGTATGGTCAATCGGTCATGTGGAAAGAATGGATAACAATAGAGTGGTGGGAAAGATATACTTGAGCGTATCTGAAGGAGGGAGGAGGCGAAGTAGGCCAAGGAGAAGGTGGAGAGATATGGTGGATGAGTGTTTGTGGAAGAGAGGTTTGGAAGTCGGTGAGGGTAGGGAACTGAGAAGAGCTGGCTTGATGAATGTTGTGAGGAGAAGTGCATGATCAGGGATTTTGGCACCCCTTGTGAGCATGGCAGTGTCTGGACTGACTCAATCGAATAGGTTTGTATGAAGCTGCAGAATGTGGTGAATGTTTGTGGCATATCCAGTAGAGCCAGGCATCCGGGGGCTTGAGTGATGAGTGAATGGAAGCGTGAACTATAGGATTGGGCAAGTTTGTGCTGTGTGGACATTCCTACTCCTCACCCTGCCCTACTGTGGGAAAGGAGGTCCGGATGTTGATGATGATGAGGCGGTGGCTCAATCGGTAGAGAGGCGGCCTGCAGTCCTAACGGACCCAAGTTCGAATCCCGGGTGGGGTAGGGAACAGTTTAAGGATTTGAATTTCATTAAATCAGGCTTTACTGATCTACCAGAAGACCCGCCGACATGTCGTAAAATACCCCTGCTAATACCAATACACCAGTCCTGTATGAGACAGCCCTAGCATGAATTCAATATGGACGGTGGGTGTTAGCGCCGAAGTGGTGACATGTAGAGATGTATGGTATGTAGGAGGACTGCTGGGCCTTGATAGCAGGCTGTGAAGCCTATGCCCAGAGTCGGACACATAAAATATATATATATATATATAAGCCTCTGTGGTACAGTGGTAGAGTATGCGTTTCGTACACGGGTGAGCCAGGGTTCGCGCCCCGCCAGGGTAATAAACTTTGGGAGTTTTCACCCGGCCACGTACTTCATTGGCGGACACCAGGGGTGCTGTGGTTGAACCAATGTCGCTTACTATAAAGTATGCTTGCACCCAGTCGGCTTGCGCGGGCCGACTATGCACACATCCAAAGCCACTCCAACACGACAATTACGCTAACAAGCACTTCTCACCCTACATACAATCTCTACTAGACAGCCTAAGCCACTTGGTAAAGATACATTGGCTGTATCGTCCCGACTTCGGTCGGGATAGGCCGGTCCTGCAGTGGATACTCAAACAGCTGATGATGATGATGATATATATATATATATATATATATATATATATATATATATATATATATATATATATATATATGTTGGGAGGGGAAGCTCAAGAAGGCTGGCATTCTAAGACCGTTTGAGACAGAGACTTGAAATCTTCAGGAGTGATGTATCTTGGTTGCAGGTTTCTTTTGGCACTTTATTTTTCCTAGTACTATCGCCGCACTAGCACCCTCTCTGTTATTTTTATTTATTTTTATTATTTTGCTGTCCTGTGCAACCAAAAATACTTAACTGATTGTTTTGCAAATCTTCCAGTATAGTTTTCAACATATAGTAGTGCGCCTGGGTATTGATAATGAGATCCAACAAATACTTCATGAGACAGGAAAATCAAAATGTTCATCTCATTCCATAAAGTGCTAAACTGGAAAGTATATGGCCGATTTTGACCAAATTTGGTGGAAGTGTAATGGGTCATGAGTGAACATGATGTGCATGGTATGAATGACCTTAGCCTTCATCTCAAAGTTACATGTCAACCTCCGTAAAAAAAATTTGAGTCATACCAAAACTTCCATAATAATATGTCTACAATAATAAAAAAAAAAAATAATAATAATCTGGAATGTGTTCTTCGAGTATTGCTTTAGCAATTTCAGAATTCTAGTTATCATTGTTATTATTCCGTCACTTTCAGTCTCTGATTCCATAATACTTACTGACGATGTACAGCACCATGACACTATTACACTGACCCAGTTTCAGTGACCTTGACCTACTTTTCAACATCACAGGTCGAAAAATGTCCAATAATTATGAATTTTGAGCATAATTTTACTCCAAAACTACAACAGATTCACGAACATGGAAGGAAATCTCATAATAATTGTTTATTTTCCTAATATGTCTATGGAAAAATCTAAAGGTCATTCATGCTTGACCTAACAATATTTCAGACACCCCACTCTGCAATTGCTTTTCCATCCAGGGGGAAAAAAAAGAGGCACTTTTAGCCCTAGAAGTTTTGTCTGGTCTTGGACCAGGTCTGTATACTTTATGGTGACAGTTTGACCAGCGTTTTTTTTTTATTTAAAAAAAAAAAAAAGAGTTATAGTGATCTTGTCCTTCCTTTCAAGGTCACAGGTCCAATAATGTCCAAAATTCATAATTTTTTTTTACTTTGATTTACTCTAGACTATTATAGATACATGAACATGGAAGGACATCCCATGATAAATTATTTTCCAAACATTTGTATGTTATATAGTCAAAGATTATTTATGAGTGACATTATGATATTTCAGACACCCCATCAATTGCTCATCCATACAGGAAAAATCAACACAAAAATAAGGCACTTCAACACCTCAGAAATTTTGTCTGGTCCTGGACCAGGTTTGTATGCTTTTTTGTTGTCAGTTTGACTGACGGTTTTTCAGTTATTACAAAAAACTTAAGCTGTGTCTGTCAGCAATAGCCTTATAGATGGAGATCAGCAACTGTCACTGATAGTTCCAGCCTTCTAGTTAAGCTTTGCCGTATATATGGCAAAGCTTTTTGTTTTGTTAAGTATTATTATTTTTCTTTGCACTTTTTTTCTTAGATCTTGATGATGTTATACACGAAGGTACCCTAGGATAACCCAAGTATATGTATCAAATATAAATGACCTCGACCTATTTTTGAAGATCATATACTCATTTTTAGTTCAAAAATTGGATATTTGAAATTGAAGTACAGTAAAATTCCTCTCCTTCGGCATCTTCGGGACCAACCAGGTGCCGAAAGAGCAAAAACTGCTGAAAGACTGGGAACACCTGCTAAAAATCAGGGTCAGTCACGCCAATGCAATAACAGTGTCTAGCAAGTATTATTGGTCAACCCTAAGCACTAAATATTTAATGAGCAAATTACATTTAATATATTTAACAATACAATACATATGAACTTAACTTAATCTAGGTGCATTTACATGTGTGTATGCCATTAAATAGCGCAACAAAGTTCCCAAACTTTTGAAAGGGCCCACTCACAAAGCCAGACATTCACGAGTCATGATGGCCGATGGCACATGCATTGTTGGCATGCAGAAATCTTCAAAAGCGCCGAGCTCAACTTTAAAATGCGCTAAGCTATAGGTGAGCTGTTCAAATTTTTGTGCTAAATTGGACTTCAAAATGCGCTAGATATCAAAGAAAATCTAATATTTATTGGCGCTAAATTATTATGAAAAGTGCGAGATTATTATGAAAGTGCTAAATCAAGTTCCAGCAGTGCCAAATTGGCAACTATGGGCTCACGGGTACCAGCGGGTACGAGCTGGTGATCCCATCATGGGTGCCAATCAGCTCAGCATATGTGCCGGAAGAGCAGAGACTATTTTTGAAAACCACTGAAAAACCAGATATACCATAAGACCAGATGCGAATGGGAGAACTTTTACTGTATCTCAGAAACTAACTGAAACAGCTATTTGGTTGAGAACCTATCTATCTATCTATCTATAGCCCGACGCCCTAATCCCGCAAAGGGTGGCCACAGACAAAACGCCTCCAAGTCGCTCTGTCACCCACCATTTGACTACCCTCCCCCCAACTCACCCCTCCCCTCCCTCATATACCTCTCAACTCCATCCCTCCACCTCATCCTCGGTCTACCTCTCCCTCTCCCTCCCTCCACCTCACCTACATACACCCTCTTAGTCAGTCTTTCATTTTCCGTTCTCAGTGTATTTCTCCTAATCTTCTCAACCACATCCACATCCACCCCACATCGTTCCTTCACTTCTTCATTCGTCAACCTGTCCCTCCACGTCACTCCACATGCTCCTCTCAAGTAACTCATTTCCACTGCTCTCACTCTTGACTTGTTCCCCTCTTGCAAGGTCCTTGCCTTGCTTCCATACGTCAGGGTAGGGATCACAATACTATCATGCAGTGACTTCTTAACTTTCATACTCACCTCCCTATTTCTCATCACTGCTTTCAGTGTACCAACGACCTTCCTTCCCTGCTGTACCCTTTCACGCACTTCATCCCCCAAAGTTCCATCCTTACTCATCACACTACCCAAGTACTTGAATGCACTTACATTCTCCATATCCTCACCATCCAACCTCATTGCACACTCTGTGACTTCATTCCTCTCAAACACCATAACTTTACTTTTGTTTACATTAACTTTCAGATTGCACTTCCTACACACTGTCCCAAATTCATTCACCAAACCTTGCAACTCCCATTCATCTTCACTCAAAAGTACTGTATCATCAGCAAACAGCAACACCGGAAGCTCCCAAATCTCACCCTCATTCATTAGAGCCACCCCCACATCCACTGCCCTACCCTGCACCTCCTTTACAACCCCATCCATGTATATATTAACCCGTCACGTCCCGAGGTTTTCCGCACCTCCGACATCCCCCAGTCCCGAGGTATTTTCGATTTTTTTTTTTTTTTGGCTAAAACCTTCGCTTTTGGTGAGAAACATCGAAAATTCATAGAAAAATCGCTCACCTGAGGTTTAAAGTGCCCAGTCCAGGTAGGAGTTCCTCCTTACCTGAGTGGGTTTTCTAACATGCTGGCACCAAAGAAAACGAGTTCTATGGGAGGGTAACTATTTTTTCCACTCATAAACGGTATTTATTTATTTACTTGGTACGAATGTATATGTAGTATGAGAGTATATTGGTTTTCAAGCAGTAATAAAGGCATTATAAGCATTGTTTCACTCACTAACTAATCACCATACCTGACCTTTTTTTGCCACATTACCTGATCATTATTTCTGGCTGTTTCTTCTTCTAATGCTGTGTAAACATTGTCCTCCACATTGTCATCGATTGGGGAATCACTCTGGCCCTGAATATCTTTACTAGCCACGTCACTGGTAACAGGTCCTTTGCCAAGACAATGGCATGAGGGGGGGAGGGGGGAGGTTATGCAGTGTAAGGCATTGTCCCTGCTTGGCATCTTGTAGAGGAATAGAGGAAGGTGTCCCGTGTATACATACGAAAAATCACATGCGAAAATTGAAAATTGTGCAAATTAGGGACCTTGCAATTGCACGACGTACTGGTACGTCGCCGGGACTGGCAAATGCAAATCGTTGCAACGTACCCATACGTCGACGGGATGGGGCAGGTTAAACAGCCATGGAGACATCACACAACCCTGTTTCAGTCCCACATTGAGATCAAAGAACTCACTCAGCTCACCATCCACTTGCACCGTAACCCGAGCTCCCTCGTACATACTCTTCACAGCACTCAACAATTTCCCCTCCACTCCATATATTCTTAATACCTTCCACATACCTTGCCTATCTATTCTGTCATAAGCCTTCTCCAAGTCCATGAAGGCAGCATACACTTTCCTTCCCTTCTCTAGATACTTCTCCACTAAACATCTTAGAAGAAATATCTGATCTACTCACCCTTTTCCCTTCCTAAATCCCCCTTGTTCTTCTCCAACTAGCTCCTCTGTCAGATGCCTAACCCTATCAATGAATATTCTACCATATATTTTACCAGTCACACTAAGTAGGCAAATACCCCTATGGTTACTACATACTTCTCTCTCTCCTTTTCCTTTGTATAAAGGAACAATTATACCTGATTTCCAGTCCTCTGGAACCCTTCCCTCTTCCCAAGCCAATCTACACAACTTCCATATCCACTCCACAACAATCTCACCCCCATACCTAAGCATTTCACCACACACTCCATCAATTCCTGGGGCCTTTCCCAACTTAATATTCTTCATCGCTTCCACTACTTCCGCCCTACTGATCTCTTCCTCCCTCCTCTCATCTCTTCTTCTTCCAGCCATTCCCCAACCACTTATACTTGCACTGCTCTCACTCTCCACATCCAACAAATCCTCAAAGTGCTCCTTCCATCTCCTCAGTTTCTCTCTCTTCTCCACCAACAATCTATTATTCCTATCTTTCACTCCCCTACTATTTCCCCTTTCACACTGCCTTACTTTCTTTACCTCCTTCCAAAACAATTTCTTACTCTCCCTCCAATTCACACTCAGATTCCTCCTAAACTCCTCATCCACTTTCTTTTTACTCTCCTTCACCAGTCTCTTAACCTCCCTTCTCCTGCTCACATATCCCTATCTCTTCTCTCTTTCATCTTCTCCCCTACCTCTACTCACTAACCATTCACTATATGCCTTCTTCTTTTGTTCATCTCCTCCTCACTCCACAAACTACCTCACACGCTGCACCTATCTCTTCCGTGAATATCTTATATACGTCTTCCACCCCTTCCATCTGCTCTAGCTCATACCTTCCCAGTCTTTCTTCCACTATGCTCTTATACTCTGTCATTTTCTCACTATCTTGCAATTTCTCAACTCTTCTCACAGGAGTTGCTTCATCCTGTCTTCCCCTTCGTCTCCTCAACCACTTTCTTTGCAGCTCTACCTTGGCCATCACTAAGTGATGGTCCGAGACTCCTTTCCCCCACCCTCTCCACACTCTTGCATCCAACACTTGTCTTCTCATTCGCTCATCCACACACACGTAGTCTATCATTGCCTTTCGTTCAACAAGTTCACCATCCATCCTCCTCATTACTCTCCATGTATACCGATGGATCATCTTATGCCGAAAGTAGGTGTTGGCTATTGCCAACCCCTTACAAGCACAGATGTCCACCAAAGCACTTCCATTCCCATCTACGTCAGCTGGCACACCCCACTGACCAACCACTCCATCCACTCGTACATTCCCAACTTTGCCATTCATGTCTCCAATCAACAGCACTCTCTCGCTCCTCTCAGACTTATCCATACATGCATCTACACTCGCCCAAAACTCATCTTTCACTCTTGCCACTCGATCCTCTGTCGGGGCATACACACATACAATTGCCCATGCTTGTATACCTACTTTCATCCTCACCCATACAATCCTTGCACCCACTGTTCCATACTCTCTTATATTCTCCTTCCACTTCTTGCTTATCATCAGACATACTCCCTCTCTTGCCCTCTCATTTTCATTGACTCCCGCACATATACCTAAACCATATTCCCATTCTCTCACCCTTTCACCTTTACCATTTAGTTTCAGTCAATCCACATATATCCACTAGTGCATCCTCAAGCACCTGAACAGTCTCTCTCTCTTTCACTTCATCATTCACTCCTCTCACATTCCACGTTCCCACCTTAAGAATGTCCTTCGTCTGATCCTTAGTCGTCAACGTATGGTCCGTCCGGGTCCGAGGCGCTTTGTTCGCTTTTTTAGTTAGTTCTTTTTACGGGGTGGGGCACTAACCCACCATATGATAAAAAAGTTTGCAGAGAATTTTGGCCAAATATTTTTGCCATGTAGCCAAGTGGAAAGAACCAAATTCAAATCTTCTCAGCGTTATCATTGTAACACGTTTTAGAGAAAACCACAAAAGCTGGAAAGCTGTAGCTTTACAGAAATACAGCTGTGAACCCTCTCACTATCCGAAAGGAATATGGTTACAATTAAGCATACAGTTAGCTAGTTACTGAGACAAATGTAAAATGTACCCATACTTCATTTATTTCTTCCACATCTTCGTCTATACATCTTGTTGATGTTACGGTAGGAGCTAACTTAGGTTAATCTATGTACATGTTACAAATATGAATGACTCTGAGTTGCTTTTAAAGGTCAGTGTTCATATGAAGTTTTCAGGTACTGAACACAAAAGCAGCATTTGCACAACCACAAAGACTGTCAATACCATGAATAGTTATGGCGAAGCTTCCTAACTGTGGCTATACAGTAAGTAACCAGATAACTACAGTAGTTATTTTTTATTATTATTATTATTATTAAGCTGCTCTATATTCATGGCAAAGTTTATTGTTTTGGTATTACTATTATTTTTCCATCCACTTTTTTTTTCTTAGATCTTGATCATATTACACAGGAAGGCACACTAGGGTAACCCAAGTACTTGTGTCAAATATTAATGCCCTTGACCTTTTTTGAAGGTCTTATACTCTTTTATGGTGCATAAATTGCATATTTGAAATTGATTTATCTCAGAAACTAATTGAGATACAGCTATTTGGTTGCAAATCATGTGATAAAAAAGTTTCTTGGGAATTTTGCCTGAATATTTTACCGTTTAGCATTGTGTAAAGTACTGAATTCAAATCTGCTTTTTGTTTTCTTTGTAACACGTTTTTGAGAAAACCATAAAAGCTGTAACTTTACAGAAGTATAGCTGTGGTCCATCTCATTATCAAAGGAACATGGTTAGAGTTAAGCATACAGTTAGCCAGTTATTGAAGCAAATGTAATATGTACCCATGCCTTCTTTCACATCTTTGTCTTCACATCTTGTTGATATGACACAAAAAGCTACCTTAGGTTGATTTAAGTACATGTTCCAAACATGAATGACCTTGAACTTCTTTTGAAGGTCACAGATTTGTTTATGATGCCAAAATTTCATACCCTTCTCCCCATAAACAGTTATGGCTAAGCCTCCTTGTTGTGGCTACACAATAAGCAAATAGGCAACTAGTTATTGCTATTATTATTATTAATATTATTATTATTATTATTATTGTTGTTGTTATTGTTGTTGTTGTTGTTGTTGCTGTTATGTTATAAGTCAGCAACATCAATTTATTTCCTCTTTCGAAGATTAGTGATCATCTTTAATTAACCCTTTAACCGCGGGTGTCATTCCAGAATGACATTGCTAAAACTGGACCAAACCGCGGGTGTCATTCTCGAATGTTTGTGAATATTTTGAATACCCCGCATTTTCTCCGTGCGCCAATTGTTTCAAGGGAGAGTAGCTATTAAAGTTCTTTCACTCCAGCCGACCCACACTTCCCTCCTCCCCCCCCTGGGGCCCCACCTCCCACCCCCTGGGCCCCCCACCCCACCCCGGACCAAACACGCATCAGTATCTGTCCAGCTGTGTGAGCGACAACACTGCTGATGTGGAAGTGAAGTGCAGGCAATTACAGTGCCTTTTACCAGCCTCAGTGAACACAGAGTGGGTGTTTATCGTATGTGCAGTGTTCATATATGTTTATAGTATTATTATCAGAATGAGGTTGGCATTTGGTAATGGTGTGTGAGCGAAAAATAGTGATTACAACACCGCTGATGTGGCAGTGAAGTGCGGGGAATGACAGTGCCTTTTACCTGCCTCAGTGAACACAGAGTGGGTGTTTATCGTATGTGCAGTGTTCATATATGTTTATAGTGTTATTATCAGAATGAGGTTGGCATTTGATAATGGTGTATGAGCGAAGGTAATGGTGTGTGAGCGAAAAATAGTGATTTTAGATCGTTCACTTCTAATGGCACTGCCCATCCAGTGATAGTCAACGAAATCATGAAACCTACATCATTGCAAAGCCGAAGGTTAGTACTTTCTAATGGTACCTTATTTTTCGCTCTAGATTTATTCTGTGCAGAGTTACTGAAAGTGACAGTGATATACAGTGATGCGACAGTGACGTGCTTTACCAGTAATTGTATAATGGATAATGTAGTAATAAGGGATATTTTGCCTAGAAAAAAATGTAAATATTGGCCAGAGTGATACTGTAATAAGAGAATCTGCGGCACTTGTGTAAATTTGCAGCACTTGTGTAATTCTGTGATGCGACAGTGACGCAATATAGTAATAAGTGCAGTGTAAATATAATGTATATTGCCCAGATTATATGTAAAATAATATTAGAAGTTAGAAATAATGAAAAGATCGCCTGAAACGTCAGTGAGCGGGTGACGCCGCGGTGAAGTGAGGCGCAGCCGCAGTGAAGAGCAGGCGCAGCCGCAGTGAAGTGCCTTTTACCTACCTCAGTGAACACAGAGTGGGTGTTTATCGTATGTACAGTGTTCATATATGTTTATTTTACTATTATGAGAGAGTGGTTGGCATTTGGTACTGGTGTGTGGGGCATAAAATAGTGATTTTACACCCCTCACTTCTAACGGCTCTGCCCGTCCTGTGAAAGTCAACAAAGTCATGAAACCTACATCAATGGAAAGCTGAAGGTACCTTATTTTTTTCTCTAGCTTTATTCTGTGCAGAGTTATTAAGGTTTAAAGGTTTGTTTACATTTGGCTGAAACCCCCGAGGGAGAGGACAGTCAGACCAAAACAATACCCGCGGTTAAAGGGTTAATTATCATCTGCCAGTCCTTTAGTCCTTCACCCTTTCCCGTTTATATCGAATGTACTGT
This sequence comes from Coenobita brevimanus, assembly GCF_032717465.1. Lineage (NCBI taxonomy): Eukaryota > Metazoa > Arthropoda > Malacostraca > Decapoda > Coenobitidae > Coenobita > Coenobita brevimanus. The sequence goes on from NC_137012.1 coordinate 11,432,016, forward strand.
ATTCCATACAGTCTTACAAGAGAGAGAGAGAGAGGGAGAGAGAGTATAGCGTGCATAGTTTTCATGACCTTAACTTGCCCCATGCCAGTGCCATTTTAAAATGGCGTTACGCAACTATGCGCTCAGTGCCAGTGCCGTTAAAAAACGTCATTTTTTTCCTAAATTCATGGAGAGAGCAATTTTTAAACAAGGTGCGCAGAAATTGATGAGGATGTATGTCAACTCTTCCACCACCTTGCCTCAGGCGCTCAGGTCTATACACCCACGTGCTGAGTCATCACCCTCGCTCTGCCTCACTCTGCTTGTACCACTCATACTCTACGGTCATGTCTCACCGCGGTCTCTCTTACGAGGAGATTCAGGACCTCCTGAAGGTGCCCTACACTGGCGAAAGTGATGTTGATGATGATGTGCAAGATAAGGATTATGTACAACCGGAAGATGAAAGTACTAGTGAGGAGGAAATACCCACACCAAGGAAATCCAGGTATGTGGGGTATGCTAGTACCTGAGGGATGAGGCCATCAGCATGTCATCACTTAGCCCTGTGACAAGGAGGAGGATTCAGAGGAGGAAGGTGAGGCTTCTAGTATTCCTGGGTGGCTGGGGAAGCCGAGGATTTCCCCACGTGGGATTGGAAGTGTTAGGAGGAAGAGAGGGAGATTTGGGAATATTCCACTGGCTGGGGATGTGGGTGAGTCATCTCGCCCATGCTATCCCTCGCACCCACGTGACGCAGCCCGCCCTAGCACCTTAGGACAAAGTGTTCCCCTATTCCCTGCACCCAGCAAATCCACAGAAAGTGTTCCCCAATTCCCCAAACCCAGCACATCTCGTGAAAGTGTTCCTCCTTTTGCAACACCTCCCAGCACATCGAGGGAAAGTGTTCCCCTATCTCCCACACTTCCCAGCACCTCCAGTGAGACTTTTCCCTCCTTCCCCACATTTCCTCACGTTTCCCACGGCCCTTGGATGAGGGAGGTGATGAAGTAATGTTGTTATCGTAAGTGTAAGACAATGTATTCACAATGAGACACTCAGAAATACTCTTACAGTGTCTGTGTAAACTGAAGGCATGTTGTAAATAATTTACCGTAAGTGTAAGTGCAGTACATAGTGAAGTAAAGTTGTACGTAAGTTACCATAAATGTAAGATGAAGGATGCACAGTGGGACAGATACGTGACCAGTGACAGGTGTTGCAGTACTAAGTGATTTATGTGGGAAAGAAAAATGTTTTCTGTATGGAATCCAGTGAAAAAAAAAAAATGCCTATGAAGTGAACTGAAAAGTATAAAAAACATTCCTAGACCTTCCCAGAATAACATTGGCCAAAATACCTGAGTTTACCTTCATAGAAAACGAGGTTTTCTCTCACCTTTGCTGCAGTTCTTCTGGGAAACCACATCTGAGGGGTGGACTGGGGACTTCTAGAAAACTCACTTGTAGCCTCCGGTGAGTCTTTTAATGATCATATTCATTTTTTTCACATCAAAATCTATCTTTTAGCCTAAAATAAAAATCGAAAATTGGCCGGCACTGGCGTGCCATTTTATGTCTGGGATGTCCAGCATACAGAGGGTTAATAGCCTAAATCAAGACCAGCTATGTCATTTGTTGGCCGAATTATAAATGTGTGATGAAATTTTATCGATATGTTTGCTTTGTTTTGGTTTTATGTTTTAACGTTAGATCAGTTCGTATGTACTGTACTATCGTGGACATAAATCCTGATGCAGGTGTGGAAAACAAGAGCTAGGTCTCTGTTGGTAACACTGTAATTCCCTCTATCTCTCCCCTTCTCTACCCCTCTTGCACTCCTCCCTTGCCACCAGAAACCCGGCCTCATGTAAATGGAGTAACCCCCATCCCCCAAAATACACACACACACACACACACACACACACACACACACACACACACACACACACACACACACACACACACACACACTGCTCGCCGGCTCAATGGTAATGCTCTCGCCTAGCATCTGCTAAGACGGGGTTCACGCCTTGCTCGGGATACGAAGAGTTTCACTGACGAAGCGGGTGGTTACTGTCCCCCTTCAGCAAGGGGATGGGTGTGTGCGTGTGTGAAGGTCAAGGCTTTGCCCTTAGATCGGACTATATAAGCTCTCAGCTGTCTTACGGGAGGGAAAAATACTGATGATCACAACCATCACGTGATCCTGACCGTCCCGGTGAATTACACACACACACACACACACACACACACACACACACACACACACACACACACACACACACACACACACTCTCTCTCTCTCTCTCTCTCTCTCTCTCTCTCTCTCTCTCTCTCTCTCTCTCAAGTAAGAGGTAAGAGTAAACTATCCTGGAAGGGGTTACGCAGCAGGAGAATTTCTGAATAGCAGAGGAGAGGCCCGGAATCGTTCCTCAGCTAGGCCATGAACCGGGATTATTTATAGCCACCTCATAATCGCAGCGTGTTATTCGATGAACAGATTCTTTTCCACACCATTTAACTAAACACCAACAAATGAGAGTATTCAAGAAATTAACATCTTTATAGATCATTAAATAAGGTATCGATGTCACGGCTAAGGAACCTTGTAAATATTTAATATAAAGGTCCATCCATCCATCATCTAATCCTACGTTGCCTCATGAAGAGCGTAGGAACCCGGGGCTAGGAAAGTTGGTCCTGGCATTTAAGATGAGAGTAACCAGCCTCACTCATCCCTGAGTGGCATTACGTGAGCCGTAAACCCCAACCATCCCTTAGATATAAACCTTCACCGGTTCAATCCGATTGGAGCACCTTTATTACCCACTAAACCACCAGGAGCCAAAATTTGGTTATATGGTTACCACCCAGCGTGGTAAATGGTTTCCTGGTGTACAGGAAATCATTTGGCTTGTCACTCAGTGTAAAGTCACCCACAGGCAGAAGGAAGAGGAAAGAATGAAGGAAAGAAAGACACAAGAGGGAGTGTAAAGTCACCCGCAGGCAGAAGAAAGAGGAAAGAATGAAGGAAAGAAAGACAGAAGAGGATGGATGGAAAGAAGGATGGAGGAGAGGAAAGGGACACTCGAGAGC
>NC_137012.1:11440092-11506471 GCF_032717465.1 Coenobita brevimanus
ATATATATATATATATATATATATATATATAACTATCTATATATCTATCTATCTATCTATATATATATATATATATATATATATATATATATATATATATATATATATATATATATATATAATGACAGAACAGAGAAAGGAAAAACAAATGAATAAAAAAAATAATCCATACACCAGATTACTGGTGTCCTATGTTCATAAAATATCTGTAACAGTTAGACTTTAACAGCTGCAGGTTGAAGTCTGGAGGGAAACAACTCTGGGGAAGCGAGTTCCAAAGAGATGCAGTACGGGAAATGAAAGAATTCTGATAGGCAGAAGATCTGCAATATGGTTGAGTGACATTCCAATCATGAGCGCTACCAGATGCCCGTGTAGCACGAGGGAAGGCATGGAGAGGTGACACGATGGACGCAACTTCGTCTGAGCATTTTCCATAAAAATGTCTGTAAAATAATGCAAGGGAGGCAACATTCTTTCTTACTTGTAGGGGAGGTACTTTATTTTTTTTTTTTTTTTTTTTTTTTAATGTGTCCGACTCTGGGTATAGGCTTCTCAGCCTGCTCTCAAGGCCCAGTAGTCCTCCTACATACCATACACCTCTACATTGTAATGGCAGGGTTGTTAATAATTCTAACAGCCTTGTTCTGAATTTTGTCTAGTTGTTTTAATGCAACCTCTCCACATCCATTTCACAAGGGTGAGCAATATTCAGGCTGAGAGCGCACATGACTCATAAATTACAGGCTAACTGCTCATCAGTGAATAAGTTACGAACTCTGTACAATAATCCAAGTTTCTCTGAGGTGGTTTTAGCAAGTGATCTAACATGAAAGGTCCAGCTGAGGGCACTGTTGAGACACCGAGAATTTCAATACTTTTGGAGATGGGAATATTAGTAGTACTGAAGGTAATATACGAATCTGGCAATATCTGTCTATTAGTAAATTGTATATAATTAGTTATACTAGCATTAAATGAGATAAGATTGTTTTGTCCCCATTCACTGATCGTAGATTGGTCTTGATTAATGGAGATGGCTGTACTGAGGTGAGAGGTAGAGATATCAGACTTTGTAAATGGGTGTCTGAGTGTGAATGAACTATGTAGTGTTGAGTCATTTGCATATGAGTGGATGGGATTGTGGGTGACAGATATGAGATCATTAATATGAACCAGGAACAGGGTTGGCACCAGTAATCATCCCTGCAGCACACCAGCGTTAACTGATTGGAAATTGAAATATACATCATCTACTTTAACTCTTATTTTCCTGTCACATATATATATATATATATATATATATATATATATATATATATATATATATATATATATATATATATATATATATATACAGATCCATTATATATAGATGTATGTATGCTTGTATGTATGTGTCAATTTACTTACTTTTCGTTCTCCGTCGAGTATTTTACATCGTTCGCTTAACACCAAAATATTACAATACAACACCCGGTTTTGTACAAGTGTTTTTTGTCTTCACTTTACCAATTTTTGGTCTTGTCTTCTTTCTAGCATTTCATTTTAATCATTTTCATTATCATCATTATCATCAATATCATCATCATCATCATCATCATCAATATCATCATCACCATTATCATCAATATCATTATCATCATCGTCATCAATATCCTCATTATCATCAACGACAGCTTGGTCATCATTATGCTGTCGTTGTTGTAGTCCCTGAGTCATCTGAAGCTCTGACCAGTTGGCTAATATCAGTTCTATGTACCATTTTTTAACTTTTTCTTACCCTGAAAAGTCTAGGTTAGGCTCGGTTTGTTTTCTCTGCATTAGGTTAGACTAGTTTCTTATTCATTTAGGTCAGAGTATTCGCATAGGTTAGGTTAGGATAGGTTGTTAGGGTAGGGTCAAAAAATAGGAAGAAATAATAAAATGATTCTCGTAAGAGCAAACTTACCGCAAAGTGCAAAGACAGTATACAGAACGGACATTTGCAAGCCGGTGAAATGCAGTTTAAACTGCCCGTCTGCAGTTCATTATTCTTCTTTATGAGGATAGGGAAGTACAACCAGGAATTGAGCCGCTCAGGTATAAGGGTGCCACCACGAAAGAGGAAGAGTGATGAGTAGCCTATGATACCATAATTCATATCCTTCCGTCTCCAACAACACCTGGGATCGAACCCACTATCACTCAGTCCACAGTCCAACTCTTTGTCCACTTCACCACCACACCCCACAGAATGATGTATGTGACCTTTTGCCTATCTCTTTGCCCGTTCAATCCGATGTTTATTTTTTTTTTCTTTTCTTGTTCTCTCTCCATACCGTTTTATCAAGCTTAGGGTGGGCCTCTCACTGTGAAGGGGCTAATGAAAGCTGTAGCTGCCTCCTTGAGTTCTAAAAACGCCTCGTATCAATGATAAAATAGTCTGGAGATAGTAGGAACATCATTAAAAGGAAAATGTCATCGGTGTCAATGGGTTACTATGTGTGTGCATCAACTGGTCTTCAAGCTTGCTGATGTAAAGGCCAGTCAGAGTGAAGGTCGTGCTTGTGTTTAATGCCCATGAGGTGACTGTAGGGTATTTAATCACATAACGTCATCAAGGGAAACAGACTTCATCTACCCTTTAATATATCGCACTACGATAGCCTCGCCTCACCACCCAACATCTCGGAAGGTGGCAACACGGACTGGCTATTGTTAACAAATTGATGTAATTCAAAATCCATCTATCTTCATTAAAAAAAAAAAAAAAAAAAAAACTCTAAGCTTCTCTTCCTCGTACTCTAGGTGGCAAAGGAAGCCTCGTACTACTTCTTAGCTATTTATTTTGCTTACTAGACCTTATTATTCTCTTATATGCAAGTTAAGTCGCTTTAATACCAAGATGGTTTGCGACAATAACAGGGTGGGGTATAATGTGCAGAAGAAATCGCTAAGGAAGTGGTGCTACGAAGCCTCGTATGCCACCTTGAATAAGGGCCCCTATAACAACACATCACCATCACCCATCCCCATCCACCCTTTCTTCTCCGTCTCAACTTTTCCTTTCTTCTTTTTCTTCCTCTCGTTTCTCTCTTTTCATCATCATTTACCAATGTGTTTTTCAGTCTCCCTCTCTCTCTCTCTCTCTCTCTCTCTCTCTCTCTCTCTCTCTCTCTCTCTCTCTCTCTCTCTCTGCTAATGAGATGCATGGGTGGAGGGGTTGGTTATCACTGGCCAAATTTGGCTGGATTTACGATGTTGACTCGGATACGTTAAAAGGAATTTTGTCTAGAGAACTGAAAGAGCCTACACGTGCCATCCTCCTCCTGACCTCCTTTGTTTATAACTCCGCTAATATTCCTATTCCTTCTAGAGCCCTCTCGTCGAATCTTTCTTCATATATCTTTTTTTTTTTTTTCTTTCTGGCCAGTTTCCTGTTTCTCCCTTTCTTCATTTCAATTCCTTTCCGTCTTCTCTTCCCCCCTTTACCTATTTTTCTCTGCATCCGTGTTCGCATTCTCCTCTCTCTCTCTCTCTCTCTCTCTCTCTCTCTCTCTCTTGCATATCGTTAATACCTTTTTATATCCTCTCTCTCCCTCCTGTTTTTCTTTCTCATACCTCCGTCGGTCTGTGCCCGTATCTGGACTACACTTAGTGTCTTTCTCCCCACTCCTCTCATCTTCCTTTCCCTTTTCTTCCTGTCTCTTTTTTTTTATCCATTTTTTATATTCCTTTCTTGACCTCTGTATCCGGTGACGTATTTTTCCTTTACTTCCGCTACTGATAAAAACTTTATTAATTTTAGGGGAGACGTCTGCTTGAGAAGGAGTAAATGTAGTCTATCTATCTCCTTCCAGTAGGAAGAATAATAAATTCAATAAATCTTCTGGAGATAGCAAAATAAATGATAAAAATACGATTCAGGTTCTCATCTTTAAACAGCTTACTGTATATGAAGACCACTTTTATGTCTCAGTGGGCTTAAATGAGGAACTTTTACTAAAATTGCTGCTAGATAGCGCCACCTCAGGTGCCAACTGATGGCAGATTTGGATTCGACATGTCAAATTATCTTAAATGGTACCACTTTTAAGTCTTCAAAGCCTCCTGTTAACAAATCCACCAGAAGAAGAAGAACGCTGGCCACTCATTGACCTATTGGCTATCGCCGCAGGTAAAAATACGATAACGGTGGGAGGGATTACTGATATCTCCCCCCTACCCTTCTCTCTCTCTCTCTCTCTCTCTCTCTCTCTCTCTCTTATGGAAATTTCCCGTTTTTGTGCTTTTCTGTTTATTTTTTTGTATCCTGTACATTCCATTTCCAATAGTTAATATGGGATTACGGTGACGACGACGACAACGAAGATGATGATGATGATGATGATACTTTTATTACTATAATAATAATAATAATTAATAATAATAATAATAAAAATAATAATAATAAAACTAATAATAATAATAATAATTACTATTATTATTATTATTATTATATTATTATTATCATTATTATTATTATTATTATTATTATTATTATTATTGTTGTTGTTGTTGTTGTTGTTATTGTCATCCTTTATATTACCATTATTACTATTAAGATTACTGATGGTTATGTGATAATGTTGTTCATTATAACGATAATGATATGATTAATTATATTATTACTGTCTCTCGGCTCGTTCACCTCAAAGTCCCTACATAGCCCCTTCGCACACATCCTCCTTCTCCTGTTTTTACCTGCGGCGATAGCCAGCAGGTCAGTAAATGGCCAGCGTTCTTCTTCTGCTTCTGGAGGATTTGTTAAAGGAAGGCCTTTGGAGACAAAAAAAAAAATGGTACCATATAAGGCACCTTCAGAATCTGAGTAGTGAAACACTCTGTTAAGGCACCTCCAGAATCTGGGTAGTGGATCTGTTTGTTAAGGCTACTTACTTTTTCTAACAAATTATATGAAACAAGAGCCCTGCTGCAGGTCCAACAGCAATTCTACTCTTGTTCTCATCAAGGCCTAAGATTACCAGGTCGAACCGCGTGCAGGTGGTGTGACGTCATGCGGCCTACCTGTCCCTCTTCCCCTCTCTCTCCTACCCTTACTTCTCCTGTCTGCTCCATTTTCTGTGGTGTACTGTACATACTCCCAAGCCTTCACTGACAGCTCCGTTTTTTTTCTCTGTATGTCTGTCTCTCTCTCTCTCTCAACATATATCTATATCTATCTATCTATCTATCTATCTATCTATATATATATATATATATATTCTTTAGGCCTTGGTTCTCATCTTCTCTCTCACACACACACTCGTATGCTTTGCCTCACCCATTCTTGCAGCCTCTTTCTAACTGTTCTTACCATGCTCCTCTTTATGGATCGTACTCCGAATGGCTTTGAGGATTTCGTAGCACATCTCCAATGGCGATTTCTTTTCCATACATTCCATCTTAGAGTCCTCTTATATGTTACTTTTTCAAATTATGAAGGAATATTATTAACACAACGTAAATAACAAATCTACAGGAAGGAATCTCATGGTATAATAAGCAAAAACACATAATTAATAAAGAGGTGTCACGAAGCCTTCTATGCCACCCAGAATGTGTCCCTATTCCTCTGCCTGACTCCAATCTTCCACAGTCCTTACCTCGCATATATACTCCTCTCCCTTTTCCTAATGTCACTCTCCTTTACTCTTCGTCGGTTCTATTCCATATCCGTATAGCTTTTCTCATCCCACTCACCGACCCTTCTCTCCGCTCCTCTCCATTCTCCTCTATCTCCCTTTTCTTACTTTATCCTTGCCTCTCCCTGGTCTCTCACTCCACTATAACATCCTCTTCTCCTCGGCCTCCACTCTTTTCACCTCACCCCTGTATCCCATTCCACTAACCCCAACCCCGTATCCCTTCCCCTTTACCTCCTTCCCCTGCTGTCCTTTCTTATCTTACTCTCATATAAACCTCTCCCCTTCTCATTCTGCCATCCTCCTCCCCGTTGCGATCCCCCGTTCTTCTTTCCTCACCATCCTTTCCCCTCAACTCTCCCTTTTCTGTCCTTCCCCACCCTCACCCTATCCTGCTCTGACATCTCTATTCCCCTCACCTCATCAATTCTCCTACTGCCTTCTCTTCTCTCATCCTCTCCTTTCTTCTCCAGTCCTTTCCTTTCTCTTCCCTGACTCTCACCCACTCTTCTCTCAGTTCTCGAACCCCCTCTCTACTCTCTACTCCCACTTTTTCAGTGTCTCAGTAACACAGAGAGTAGACCAGCATGCTCTCCAATAGAAGTTTCTCCAACTATCAACACCAAACTACATGCACAGTACACACCACACTTCCTTTCAAATTTTTCAAAAAAAAAAAAAAATGGCGTCAAATAACATAGCCTCGGAGTCCCCGGGGGGGGGGGGGCCATAAATGCCCCCACCTTCAGCCCCTCTCCCGTTGACAACTCTCGGTGCCTGGAACCACTGTCTGACTCTCTTCTTCTTCATTTCTGCAACATTCGTGGCCTTTCCTCTAACTTTCGCTCTGTTGAGCACCACCTCTCCTTCTCTAAACCTCACCTTCTTTTCCTAACTGAGACTCAGCTGTCTGAGGCAACTGACAGCAAACCCTTTTCTGTATTCTCCTACTTTCTCTATACTCATTTCAAAGCCAAAGGTGGCTGTTGTGTATATATACGCAACAACTTATCTTGCTCTCATGTTCCTGAACTTGATTCTTCTGAATTCTCTACACTCTGGCTTCGGCTTTCCTGTCATTCTCTGACTAAATATATCTGTGCTGTTTACTTATCTCCTAATTCTACTGACTCTCAAAAATTCTTTAACTATCTTACTTCTACGATGGAACACATTCTATCCATTTCTCCTTTCTCTGAAATCTCCATTCTTGGAGATTTCAATGTTCACCACCACCTTTGGCTCTCCTCTCCTTTCACTGATCCACCTGGTGAACAAGCCTACACCTTTTCTATCCTTAATGACCTAGAGCAGCTTGTACAGAACCCTACCCGTATCCCTGACCGCCTTGGAGAGAGCTCCAACATACTTGATCTCTTCCTTACAACTAATCCTTCTGCATACACTGTTAATCTTTTCTCTCCGTTGGGCTCCTCCGATCACAACCTTATCACCTTAACCTGTCCTATCGCTCCGGTATGGCCTGTGGACCCTCCAAAAAAACGTCGTCTCTGGCACTTTGGAGCTGCGGATTGGGAGGCCCTCAGGCAGTACTTCTTTGATTTTCCCTGAAATGATTATTGCTTCCATGACCGGAAGCCATCTGGGTGTGCCTTGCGCATTACGGAGGTTATTCTCTCAAGCATGGTAGCATACATTCCTTTCTCATATCCTTTGACTAATGCACGAAAGCCTTGGTTTAATCACGCTTGTTTTAATGCTGTCCGCAACAAGGAGAGGGCCTATAAAAGGTACTGGAGCCAACCCATCCCTGAATCACATCTATTATACATTTCTGCCCGGAGTCGTGCTAAGTCTGTTCTTTGCTCTGCTAAAAATAATTTCATCCGTACAAAATGCTCTCAACTCTCTAACTCGAACTCTTCCTGCTCCTTCTGGCACCTTGCCAAAAACCTTTCTAACAACTTTACCTCATCATCCTTCCCTCCTCTTTTCTACTCTGGTGGCTCTGTAGCTATTTCTTCTACTGATAAAGCAGATCTCTTCGCTCAGACTTTCTCCTCCAATTCCACCTTAGACGATTCCGGTGCTGTTCCTCCATCACTTCCCCCCTCTGACTTCCTCATGGCTAACATTAAAATTTCTTCAGCTGATGTATTTTCTGCCATTGCTGGCCTCAGTACTAATAAGGCATATGGGCCTGATGGAGTCCCTCCTGTTGTTCTCAAGAACTGTGCTTCTGTGCTTACACTCTGCCTAGGCAAACTCTTTCGCCTTTGTCTGTCAACTTGTACCTTTCCTTCTTGCTGGAAGTTTTCTCTCATTCAGCCGGTTCCAAAGAAGGGTGACCATTCCCAACCCTCTAACTATCGTCCAATTGCTTTAACATCCTGTATCTCAAAAGTTTTTGAGTCTATTCTTAATAGAAAAATTTTAAAGCATCTTTCCTATAACAACCTTCTTTCTGATCGTCAGCATGGGTTCCGTCAGGGACGCTCCACAGGCGATCTTCTCACCTACCTTTCAGACTCCTGGTCATCCTCCTTTCGGGACTTTGGCGAGAGCTTTGCCATTGCACTTGACATCTCAAAGGCTTTCGATCGAGTCTGGCATAAATCTTTAATTTCCAAACTGCCCTCCTACAGTTTCTATCCTTCTATCTGTGCCTTCATCACTAGCTTCCTTTCTGGTCGTTCTATAGCCACTGTTGTAGACGGCTATCGTTCTTCTCCTAGATCTATTAACAGTGGTGTTCCTCAGGGCTCTGTCCTATCACCAACTCTCTTCCTTTTATTCATCAATGACCTTCTAAGCTGTACATCTAACCCTATCCACTCATATGCTGATGACTCCACCCTTCACCTTTCCATTCGATTCCCACAACGTCCATCTCAGCAGTTACTTCAACAGGCAAGGGATGAGGCTATGGCACACCTAATGTCTGACTTGGCTCGTATCTCTGACTGGGATAAAAATAATCTGGTTGTTTTTAATGCATCTAAGACTTAGTTTTTGCACCTATCAACCCGACAAAATCTTCCACAGGTATACCCACTTATGTTTAATAATACTCAACTTAATCCTGCATCATCGTTGAACATGCGTGGGGTTTCATTTGCTTGGGACTTGTCTTGCAAAGATCATATTACACCTCTTGTAAAATCTGCTTCCAAGAGATTGGGTGTGCTAAGCCGACTCCGTTCCTTCTTTACCCCTGCACAATTGTTGACTCTATACAGGGGTTTTATCCACCCCTGTGTGGAGTACAACTCTCATGTGTGGGGAGGCTCCCCACATACAGCTCTTCTCAATAGGGAGGAGTCAAAGGCTTTTCTTTTCGTCTCATTAACTCTCCCCCTCTTACTGACTCCCTTCAACCTCTGTCTCTTCCCCGCAATGTTGCATCTTTATCTCTTTTCTATCGCTACTTGAATGGTCACTGTTCCTCTGAACTGTCTGCAGGCATTCCTCCACTTCTACGACGGGCGAGTAGTACCCGTCTAGCAGCAAACTCTCATCCCTTTTCTGTCCAACTCTCTAATGCAAGAGTTAACCGTTACTCCCAGTCCTTCATTTATGGAACAGGTCAAGTCTGGAACTGTCTCCCTCTGTTCGTATTTCCTGCTTCCTGTGATCTCCTGTCTTTCAAACGCAGTGTGTCAAGGCATCTCGAAATGAATGGATCTTGAATTTGGCTCTCTCTTGTATTTTGTTTTTCTCTTGGAAAGAACAGTTTTACGGGCTCATTGCCTTTGGTTCCTTCTTCCCCACATAAAAAAAAAAAAAAAAACTTTCCACCCTTCTCTGCTCTTCTCTCTTTCTCAACGTTCCTCTCATTCACTTTTCCATTTTTCCATTTTCTCCCACTCCTTTTTTCCTCCCTCACCCCTTTCCTTTCTTCCTTCATCCCTACCCTCCATCCTTCACTCTTTCCACTTACACTCTAAACTTCCCTCTCTTTTTACCTTTCTTATTCTCCCTCTCTCCCGCCTCCCCCCCCCCCTCCTCCACCCATTCCTTCACTTGACCCTCTTTTTTTGTTTAACTTCTTGTTACCTCTCCTCCTCCTATTACATCCATCCTGCCTCACTGTACTCTCTCTCTCTCTCTCTCTCTCTCTCTCTCTCTCTCTCTCTCTCTCTCTCTCTCTCTCTCTCTCTCTCTCTCTCTCAGGTTTCCTGTTTCTTACACCATCAGGACAATTCCTTTAATGCAAAACAAGTATATTGGTTATGTCTAATACCTTGCTACTACAACACAGATCAAGGCCATATACACAAGGAAGTCATTGAAAGAGAGACTTGAGCTGTCACTGAACTGTATTCTTTGAGGCATAGGGGATTTCTTAACTTTCCATCTTTAGCGATTTATTCTTCATAATGCGCTTTTATTTTCTCTGTTCTTTTACATATATCCTGCTTGCTGTCGAAATCGCTTGCATCAATAACATACAAAACGCTGCTAATGATATAAACATATAAAACAAATCGCTCGGTAAGAGTTGTTTCGAAAAATTCATTAAACAGCAAAACTAAGATTTTACATAGTGAGAATTAATTTCTACCTTTTGAACTACTCAGGATGCTGTGATACACAGGGTTGTATTCTACGTGACATTCAAGGCTTCCTAGCACCTCTTCTTCAGCTATTAATTTTGCATATTACACCTTTTCATCACTCTGTATTTTACTGAGGCAGGTTATACTGGAACTATTAAAATATAGTTAGCATACAAGGCAATATCAAGTTGGAATATGATGAAAATAGCTGAGAAGATGCTATGGAACCTCCTAGATTACGGCTCCAAGATTCACCCTACACAGGTTTGTCAATATTTTGTTAAAACATAAACAAAATCAAGGCATAATGTTCCCCAAAAATTCCTTAAGTATTTCTCAGACAAGGTAGGTAAAACAAGCGGATGGTTGAGAAGGAAATGGTTCATGACGGGTTGAGTGGAGTGGGAGAGTGGGAGTGGCGGTGCAGCTGAGGACAGTCAGGTCTACGGCAGGTCTGTCCGTGTGATGGAGATATGCGAGTCTACTCATGACGTCACGCATCCCCCCTCTCACACACTGACCCCACCCAACCCAGTTCAATGTCAAGTGGGTGCCACAATTTTCCTACTTACTTCCCATGGTCTGAGAGACAATAATTTCTAGTTTTTGTGCTGTACGTGGATGTTCTCACATTAGGCAGGTTCTGTAACAGTCCACATCGTCATTTCATGATCTTCAATAACAGCAGCTACTATCATTCTACCAATATCACATACTCCTACCAGTAATAACGCTATTACTATTTCAGTAAGAACTGCCACAACCACGAATGCTACCATTAAGTACCCTTATTACCGCTATTACCTATCATCATTACTGCCACCACCAGATACCATCATGACTATACCACCACCACCTATCACAGTGACCACCACCACCACCTACCACCATGACAACTGCCACCATTACTATGTGGCGGGTCACACTGAGACGTGTTTTAGTTTTTTTTTTTTTTAAATCTCCTAATTTGTTTATTTTGCATGCTATAGATTGCAAATGTATTATTATATATGTGTTTGTATTTTAGAAATCAGTTGCATAAATTACATACAAAAGATCATTGCGTCATATGTAGCAAGTAAGAGGTGCTAGAGAGCCTCCTTAACCTACGAGAATACGGCACCAGGTGGCACACCAGGTTTTGTTGCCCCTCTCCCTTGTATTATCATTTACGCCTTAACATTCTCTTGTATCCTATTTATTTCGCTTCAGCATCGACACAGTTTACATCAGTATCTTACAGTAGGATTCTGAGGTGCAGTGTGCAGAATATAGCTATTTCCATCCCTCTCTCCCTATCCACCTCAGCCTCTCTCTCATTTCCACTTCCCTTTTTCTCACTTTCTCTACTATCATTCTTTCCTTATTCTCCTTCTTTCACTTGGGGAGCGCGGTAGCTCAGTGGTAGGGTGTCGGGCTGGAGACCGTGAGGTCGAAGGTTCGAGCCCCTCCTGGTGGCTGCTATGCTGGGAGGGGTAGCGCTCTCCTGTCACCCTAGCAGGGCTATATGATCTAATGAGGTCTAGCTCAGGGATTAATCCCCCCTTATCGTTCTTTCATTTTCTGTTCTATCCTCACTCCTTCCTCCTCTCCCTCTTTCTTTCTTTCTTATCCCCCCTTCCTTTCCTCCCGCTCCCTCATACATCCTTCCTCTTTCTCATCCTTTCTCTGCCTGCCTGCACAACCTCACTATTTAGAATCCGATCGTGCTCCTCTGTTGACTTTCATATCCCTGTTTCGTTCCCATCAGGTGATTACCAGTCACGTTAGCCAAGCTGGTATTGTTTTCAATTTGTCTCTCTGTCTGAGTGTCTGTTAGCACGATAACGTCGCAACCTCTCAAGATATCATCACAAAATTTTACAGGTGTGTAGTAGGGAAAAAAATCTATCACGAGTTCGAAATTCGTGAAAGTAGGTCAAGGTTAACGTCATATTCCGAGCCGCGCTAGATATGTATCGGCTCGCGGCTAGTGTGATTCCACCCTTGGCGGGGTCTCTAGTTACTTTTATTTTTATTACCGCCAAACAGCTTTGTTCACCTTTGAAGAAATTCCATCTCTCTCTCTCTCTCTCTCTCTCTCTCTCTCTCTCTCTCTCTCTCTCTCTCTCATTTGTTGAGGAGCTGGTGCCGCATGCATGAACATTCTTAAGCTTAGGTGTATCTGTATGATTAGTTCCTTACAATTCTATATTTTACTCCATCAGATATAAAAAAACTTCATATTTAGAGTGCATTGTCATATGTATGTACCGACCATACAAAACGAGTGCTATTATTGGCTAGGGACACTTGTTAAATGTAAAAGACGGACTCAACTTTTTTTTTTTCAATTCTTGCTCTCTGTGGACAGCCTGATTCAGCTTAGGCACTGGAGGGGCTGACTATAGATTCCATTGATTCCATAACCTCTATCACTACTACATCGCTCTTACAAGCAAAATATAAAAAGTCTGAGAGTAGCATGAATGAAATATAAATGGCGTACTCGGTGTGAGGTGAGGTGGTTATAATACTTTGGGAATAATTCTCCACTCTGCACATATTGTACGTGGGTTGGTCATAATCCTCTGTGACGATATTAACACTTTCAGGCTCCTACAGTCAATATTGCCTGAATATAGTCGCCTGCCGTCAGCTGGACAAAATACTGGAGAAGACGTGGCCAGGATAATTGTTTATGTACCACTAAGAGAGAGAGAGAGAGAGAGAGAGAGAGAGAGAGAGAGAGAGCGTGTGTCTGTCAACATGGCTTGTGTCAGCAAAACTGTGCCCCTAAACCAGCCTTATGTCAAGTGGGCGTTATTTACTCTGATTTATGGCTTTCCTCTGCTCTTGTTGGTAATGTTTCTGTGGCCTCGGGTGTTGTGGTGGGCGGAGTTGCATTGGTCTTCGTTTACTCGTGTCCTTGCCTATCGGCGTTATACGAGTATTCCCGACAATTTGAATTCATTTCCTACCTGGTACTTTGAGAGAGCGAGATGGAGATTGTTGTACGGTTGAATGTGACGGATCTGGAAGGTAGATGGCCAAGAAATAATGAAAGTGAGAGGCATTTGACACAAGGAGAGTAAGAGACATATTTGAGACGAAAGTGTGAGACAGGCATGACATGATGAGATGAGATACTTTTGAGATTATGGAAATGTTATCATTACATAACGAGAAGAGAGATATATTTGGGATGATGAAAGTGAGAGACGAACATGACAAAATATAAGTAAGAAATAGTTTCGGCATGACGAAAGTAGTATGTCCTATGTTATAATGTTTTGTTGGGAATTTTAGACATCAGCATCCATCTAAATGCCTCCCCCAATCTCCTTCATGACCTGCGAGATTAACCCAGTCTTTGCCCTGTTACTCCTGCATGTTTTTGTCTCGTGTGTGTGTGTGTGTGTGTGTGTGTGTGTGTGTGTGTGTGTGTGTGTGTGTGTGTGTGTGTGTGTGTGTGTGTGTGTGTGTGTGTGTGTGTGTGTGTGTGTGTGTGTGTGTGTGTGTTATTAATGATAAGTGATAATCGATACCATCTGAAAGCTCTGTGCATGCTCCTGAACAACCCGTATTACATTTCACACAAGTGTACTGAGAGTCAGTCAACAGGTTGTCGTCCAGCGCTGTGTCCCACCCAACCGATTCGCTAAGCATACCAAGGGATTAGGATGCTACTGATGGTGATGAAGGTGGTGATGATGATAATGCATGAGGGTAATAAATATACTCGTATAAGTAAATATGTGGCTGAGTACCTTAGGATATATACAGTATGTACGAGCACGTATGTATGTATGTAGTCTTATCGTTTCAATTCGATGACGCATTTTAATTTATTCTTGCTGACATTAGACGCCTTTATCCATTATAGGAGAGACACCTTGGAATGAAGGGGGTTAATGTAGGCTGCATCTACCCTTTTCAGTTGGACTAGCCGGGCCTAAACTAAATATAATTAATTGGTGTGGACAAGAATGAGATATATAAGACATGACGTATTTCGTTTTATTGTTTAATCTTCTACCAGGCGAATTTCTTCAAGTTATGGAAGGAACAGCAGTAGTAAAGGAGTTATAGGGGTTTTTATCTAACCTCTGCAGTTCGAAAAGTTTCTCCTAAACGGAAAAAAACTGTCTGTAGCTGGCATTAATACAGTACTAATACGCCAGTACACTGAGTGTTAATGCTGCATCCAGGTACAAATGATACGCAGGGCGGGCTGGTGTTGTATCCTGGTCTACATTCTGCAGTGTTGGCTTAATACCTTCCAGCCTTCGTATTAGAGTTCACGGCTGTGTCACTGACCATTGGTTTCGGCAATAATAATGCTATTGTTGAAATCTTAACATGTTCATTCCATTCTATTTCTTTGGTAACTGCTCATACTATAAGTTGTGTTTGTAAGACATTCTCTGTGCGGTGCATTAGTTCCTTTTTCTTTTGTCCAGCTTTGGGAATAGACTTGATAGTTCGTTTGCTGAGGTCACTGGTCCTCGTAATTGCCACATTCCTTCAAATGTCGCCACTTCGAAGCTAATACGCATCGCCCATATTGAATACATACTAAGGCTGTCTCTTCCAGAACTGGAATAATGATACTTGAGGGGATGTTTTTAGGACATTTTCGTCAGTACAGACTGCTTTAAGGAAAATCATCTATCAACTTACAGTAGGCAAAGCCTACTTTCCTCACATAGTTCCCTTTTTTCCAGACGGTTACTTTATCGCTTGTTCTCTTTCCCTCATCCCCTTCCCTGTTCTCCCCATACCAGGTAAGCTCCGTCAACGCCATTTAATAACCACCTCATCCATTCACCAGGAGGCTTTGGTCGTGTGGCCCATTATATGGAATTGGTTGGGTCCTCCATTCGGATAGACGCAGGCCCGCCGCATTACCATCACAGAGGGACACCTGGCCTCTATGAGAGAGAGAGAGAGAGAGAGAGAGAGAGAGAGAGAGAGAGAGAGAGAGAGAGATATTATCAGAACAAGCCTACACAGGAAAATATCTGGGTAGGCCAATGAGGAGAGGAAGATAGTGGTGGAGGAGAGACAAAGGGGAAAGTGGAAGGGATGGAGGAGGAAGAAAAGCAGGAGTGGAGGGCAATAAACATAAAGGCAGAAGAGTGGAGGAAGAGAAAACTAAGGGGAGAAACAGTAGGTGGAATAAGAAGGGGAGAGTGGAGAACAAGATGTGGAAGGAAGTGGGAGAAGAGGGAAGAGATGTAAGAGAGATTTATCGTGGAACAGAACGGGAGATATGACGAAATATGAGGAGAGGTGAAAGGGAGACCAATAGGACTGGAGGGAGAGAGAGAGAGAGAGAGAGAGAGAGAGAGAGAGAGAGAGAGAGAGAGAGAGAAAGAGAATAATTGGGAGGGAAAAGAGGAGCAAGTGACAGTGAGAGAAAAAGATTAAAAGCGAGAAAACGAAGAGAGAGGCAGAGAACAAGAGGTTAAGGGGAAGAAAAAAATGTGTAATGAATGAAGCGACAGAAAAAAGAAAAGTAGAATAGTGAAGGAGAAGTAGAGGGGGAGAGAATCTGAGAGTCAGGCGAGGGAAACACGATGAAGCTAGATGGGTAAGGAAACAGTGGAGTAATTGAAAGAGGAGAAAAAAAGGAAAAGATGAAGACAGAGGGACAAAAACAAAGAAAGGCAGGCAATGATAGAAAGAAAGACGAGCGTGACGGGAAATGGAGGGAAACGATGAGGGGTAAATAGGGACAGAGGGGAAACTGAACGGAGGGAGAGAGAGAGAGAGAGAGAATGAGAGCGAAGGAAGGGAGAGAGAAAAGGGAGGCGGGAAGAGAGGGAAGTGACAGCTGGAGAAGGGGAAGGGGATAGAACAACAGCATCTGGGGTGAAGAGGAAACAATATAAAGAGATGTGATAACAGATTATGTGACACGCCATCATTGCACTTTAATGTATCCAATGGTTGTGTGATTGTAAACCTGGTGGCGGCGGGGAGAACAGGGTGGTAGGGGACTGTATTCCAATCCTTTATTTTCCCATAGGAAGTGTATGGTATAAATAAAGATAAACAGGGATAAATGGGGAACAAAGACTGATAATGGGGAAAATGGATCAGGAAAAGAGGAAGAGGATAAGGAAATAATAGATGAAGCAAACACACTGACAAGTGTTCATATAGTAGGGGTAATTAAGGATAAACTGGTAGTATAGGAATAACTGGGGATGAATTAGAGAAACAAAACTAATGAATGGGTAAAAGAGGGACATGAAGAGTGTCAGAGAGTAAGGATATATGGTGTGAAGAAAATGACAAGGACAAATAAATGGGGTAGAACCAACTGTAGCCTGGGGGCTTGCCTACAGCTGGATAAAACAGTTTGACCCAAGCCACACTATAATACTGTAGTGAAGCTGGGTAAAGATTTCACAGGGATATATTTACTCCTTCAATACGCTGACGACTTTCTATGAGACATGGTGGTCTATATGTTATGCATCACGGTTCTCGTACTGTATGTTGCAGGGACGGCTCAGTATACTTTGACAGCCGTCCCCGCACCACACGAGAACTGAGAGTATTATTTTATGAACAATCTTGTATTTTGTTCTCTTTAAAATTTTTAAATAGCTCAGGAGATATCAAAGTAAAGCGGTTAGATGTACACCACAACCCAAGTTACTAATCCTTCAAACAATTTGACAAATGCCCAGCTACCTTCC
This sequence comes from Coenobita brevimanus, assembly GCF_032717465.1. Lineage (NCBI taxonomy): Eukaryota > Metazoa > Arthropoda > Malacostraca > Decapoda > Coenobitidae > Coenobita > Coenobita brevimanus. The sequence goes on from NC_137012.1 coordinate 11,456,971, forward strand.
TCAGGCAACTCTAGCCACTCACCTACCCACCCACACACACACACGTGTCACTGCAGTTCAGTCGCTATTTGTAGATCATGAGGATGGTTCCCTTGCTTCCTGGTGTAATATCCTACTCGTTTCAGCTCTTGGGTTTTCTCTTTATCTTTCATATCAACCACAGTTTTCTATTTATTTCTCCAATCAAGCACAGTTTTCTCCTTATCCCTCATTATAAACCATTTGATACTATTTGTAACTCTCAACGACGGCTCGGTTTTGTTATCCCTGTGTATGAGTAAAATTAATATCTTCTGCATTTTAGTCTCTCTCTCTCTCTCTCTCTCTCTCTCTCTCTCTCTCTCTCTCTCTCTCTCTCTGTCCCAAACATTCTATTTACAATATTTGTATCCATAAGGAAGGATATATTAGTTCCAGGTCCAATATCATTCACATTTTACTTTTCTTTTTCCCTTTATTAATCTCTCCCTATTTTCCATTCTGAAGTAGCTGAATTCTTAAGGAAAGACATCGAGAAGAAGAGAGACAATAAGGAAGGAGCAGAATAAAAAAGAAAACCCACAAATAAAAATAATCACACACCCGCACATCAAAGAAGCCAACATACAAATTGTGTGTGTGTGTGTGTGTGTGTGTGTGTGTGTGTGTGTGTGTGTGTGTGTGTGTGTGTGTGTGTGTGTGTGTGTGTCTGTGTGTGATGACAAAGGTCCCTAACCTCGTAAAAAGAATGGCAGGAAGGACACCGTTACCTTCCTTTAATTGAGAGAACATGAAGGTGGAGGGGAAGATCAGGGCTTATTTTTTAACAGTTTATTACAAAAAAGTTATTAATTAAATGCATGCATGTCTTTAACTTTGAATATGTTGTCAAGGAAATTAACCATCTCGATTAGCAGCTCTATCGTTATTAGTAAATTTTCATCATAATAATCGCTATCGTCTTCATCATTATTATCTTTTTCAAATTTATTCCAATTTCTGGCTAATCTGCATTTCGATGGAGTAGGAGCATAATTACGAGGGAACCAGCCCGTGAGTCCTTGTTTGGAACTGTCTCGCTCTGGTGGAAATGCAGACAGCATGAGAGACAGACAACCACAACAGATGTAAGTTGAGGTCCTGCTGTTTTCAAGAGTATATTTCAGTTCCTGTTAACATTACTCGGAGAACAGATGTCATGCATATTCACCTAGAAATGCATCGCCTGTGGAAGATATGGAAATGTGAGTACGAGGAGAAAAAGAACTTGTCAGTAATTCTCAGTATACAGCACCATTACTGATGAATTAATATCATCTCTATATAATGAAACTAAATTTCAATTACTTAGAAATGTTTACGTGTATAAAAATGGAAAACATCTACGTACGAGGGAAGAACACATTTACACAAATCCAGCGGTTCTTACTTCTCACTTCCAGCTATCATTAAGAAGGAAAAAATTTTACTGCCATCTTTATACGGAAGCAAGATTAGGGTTAAACAGAAATGAATAATCAGTAGAGTAAACGCATGTAGCGTAAAGAACCATAGAAAAGAAAATGTGTTTTCTAAGATTGAACAGTTTTAAAATTTCACCTCCAACCAAATTTTCCATGTCATCTCTGATTGCCGACAAAACTGCGAATTACCTGCCCTGAAATGCAGATAATGTAAGTACGAGTAAAAAGACACGGTTTTGCAAATCAAGCAGCTCTTACAGTATATTCCAGTCCCTCCGTCATTACCCAGAGCAAATGTCATGTGTAGAAGGAAATGAGACAGCGAATTTGCCCGGAGACTCGCAAAGGTCCTGGCGAGGACGTGAGTAGGAAGAATCATACCCGATCCCAGTCCCCTCATTTCTTAACCTCCTTCATACGGTGGCGATTTTATTAAACATAAGAAGGTTATCTTTTACTGACGGGGTTAATGAGAGCTGTATATTACCCCTCCAGTTAGAAAAAAATCAATTAAATTTAGTGAAAACGCCTGCAGACAACAAGAATAAAAGAGAAAATTGTCATCTTGTGGATGGTTTTAATGATCAAGGCTCGTGTTCTTGTCAGCCTATGTGACTTTGTAGCACCTCTTCCTTTGTGATTAATTTTGAATTCTTAACCTTACTGATAACTTGTGCTCTGCAAAAATATCGATATAGACTATTTATATCACATACATGAATATTGCAATTTGTCATAGGCAAAAATATAAGGGTAAAAAAGAGGTACCAGAAGTTTCTTTTCCCGACAAGAGGAAGGACCCATATTTCAGTCCCTACTATCACTACGTGTAACTATATTTATGCAGTCTCAGCAAGGAAGGAGTTCTATAGACATCCACCCAAAACTCGTGGCAGAAATGCACAGAATAAGTACCAAGGGAAAAGAAACACGTTACCAGGGTCAAGATAATTCGAAGTATCAGTGTGAACCTTCATTACCCTGCAGACAAATATGGCGTCAGCCGCCCTATTAACCACAGCCAGGAGACGCAGCGACACACTCAAGCCCCCACCCTAGAAACACACCTGCTTATTATACACACACACACACACACACACACACACACACACACACACACACACACACACACAGTAATGACCACCAATTGGTGGTGGTAAAAGTCAAGGTTCAAATGCAATGGAAGAATAGGAGGGAAGGACAGGAGGAAGTAGCCCATGCAAGAAGGGTAGAAAGGTTGCAAGAGGATGGAAAAAGGTAGGATATGAGAGGGAAGTGGAGGAGTAATTGGGTAAATATGATTTGGAGCAGATGGGGGAGGTGGAAGGTGTGTGCATGACTTTCACAAAAGAAATCTGTGCTGCATGTGAGGTGGTGTGTGGGGTGAAGAGAAGATGAAAGGAGATGCAAGGAACAGCATGGTGGAATGAAGAGGTGAGGCAAGATGTGGCACAAAAGAAGAAAGCATATAGTGAATGGATGGGAAGTAGAGGCATGGAGGAAGTTGAGAGACGGAAGAGAGTGTTATATTTAGAGAGGAAGAGAGAGATGAAAACATTAATAAGAGAAAGAAGAGACTGGGTGAGGAATTTGGAAGGACTTTGAGTGTAAAGTGCAGGGAATGTAAGAAAATGTTCTGGAAGGAGGTAACGAGAGTTAGACAGTGTGATAAAGTAGTACGGGTGTGAAAGGTAAAACTGGTAGATTGACTGTGCAGAAGGGAGAGAAAGTGACCAGTTGGAGAGAACACTTTATGGAACTGTTAAACATAGGGAATGAAAGTAATGCGAGTATAACAGGCTGGGGAATGGCTGTAAGGAGGGTGGTGAGAAGGGAGGAAGAAATCAGTAGGATGAAGTAGTGGAATCAATAAAGAAAGTCAAAATAAGGAAAGCCCCAGGAAATGATGGAGTGTGTGGTGAAATATGGATATGGAAGATGTACAGATTGGCCTGGAAAGAATGCAGGGTTCGGGTGGATTGGAAATCAGGTATAATTATTCCCTTTAACAAAGAAACAGGGGAGAGAGAAGCATATGGTAATCACAGGGGCACTTGTCTTCTGTGTGTAATAGGCAAAGTATATGGTAGGATACTTATTAAAAGAGGTTGAGAAATAACAGAGGAATTAATTGGAGAAGAACTGGGAGGTTTTAGGAAGGGAAGAGACTGTGTCGATCAGACATTCTTCCTTAGGTCTTTACTGGGAAAGTTTCTAGAGAAAGGAAAGAAGTTGTATGCAGCCATCATGGATTTGGAGAAAGCATGCGACAGAGTGTAAAACAAGGAATGTAGAAAATATTAAGAATATAATTATGGCGTACATGGGAAGCTATCTAATGCCGTGAAGAGTATTCATGAGGATGCTATGCTTGTAGTGCATGTGGATAGTGAACCGAGTGAAATTTTCTATCTGTTGGATTGAGACAAGGATGTGCCATGTCTCCATAGTTGTTCAGTCTGTATATGGATGGGGTTATAAAAGAGATACAAGGAAGAACAGTGAATGATGGAGTGGTCCTAATGATAGAGGGCAGCATTTGGAAACTTTCTTTACTGTTCTTTGCAGATGATACTGTTTTTTTTTTCTTTTTTAGTGAAGACGAAAGGGAACTGCAAGGCTATGTGAATGAGTTTGGGAGAGTGTGTAAGAAACGGAATCTAAAGGCGAATGAAGGAAAATTAAAGTTATGGTCTTCAAGAGAAATGAAATCATTGACTGTACAGTGAGGTTTGGTAATGAGGAAATGGGAAATATGAGTGCATTTAAGTTCTGTACTTGGGTAGTGTGATGAGTATGGATGGAAGTTTGGAGAGTGAGTTGCTTGAAAGGGCACAACAGGAAAGAAAGGTTGCTGGTTCTTTGGAAGCAGTGATGAGTTATAGGGATGTGAGCATGAAGGTAAAAATGTCGGTGCATGATAGTCTTGTGACACCAACTCTGACATATGGAAGTGAAGCATGGGCCTTGGTGGAAGGACACAAGTCAATAGTGTGAGCAGTGGTAATGAGTTATTTGAGAGAAGCATAATAGGAGTTGCATGGAAAGACAGACTGACGAATGAGGAAGTTAAGGAGCGTTGTGGTGTGGATGCGGATATGATAGAAAGTGTTAGGAGGAATACACTGAGATGGTTTGGCCATGTGGAAGTGATGGAGAGCTAGAGACTAACGAGGAGAGTGTATATGAGCGAGGTGGAGAGGAGGAGCGGGAGGGGGAGGCAGAGGATGAGACTGAGGAATGGAGTGGAGAGGTATATTAGAGAGAGGTGTGTAACCTGGGGGCAGGGCGGTGAAATGGCGGTGGGTAGGGCGACATGGGGGCGATTTGTTTGTGGCCACCCCCTGCTGGATTGAGGCGTCTGGCAAAGAACAGATATGTAGATTAGAATAGAAGTTGTGACTGAACAAAACTAGTGTATAGTATATACTGACTAGAACAAAGCAGTCATGATAAGAACTGGCAACTAACGGTAAATCCGGCTAGTGATTACAAGACGGGTGATGAAATGTCTTGAACAGACTTGTTACTGATTACAGTGAGTGGCCACAGATTTTACTGTTTAGTATCATTTCAGCATTAAAATTATATTGAAATCTGATATACTAAATAAAGTAGTCAGGCAAACAGACAAATAACAGCATAAATAAGTAAGCCTGAATTCAGTATTTGTGTTCTATTCAGTGAAGACCAACACTTAAATAAAAGAGCTGAGTACTGATTTCCAAGCATAATTTAGGTACCGGACGTTAAATACTTAACCAAATTTAGATTTTGAGTACTTAATATGAGGTATAGGCTATACTTGTGTTCTATTAGACACCAATGCCCAGCGCGGTGTGAAAACCAACGGAAACTTTAAAAGAGATACCCGGTGCCAGAGAACGAGTAGAACTAATCACAGAGCACGGAGGCCATTTTTCCCACCTCCTTACTCATTGTGACCAAAGAGAAATCCACTATGCAAACACCAATTATCCGCTCTTGGTATAACGGAGGACAATAATTCTTTAGAGGCTGTGGGGATGTGCGTCGTACCTGAGAGCAGACTTACTAAATACGGGTTGTGTGCTGTTTACTTATGAGCCAGCCCGAGGTCCCGTAATTATACAACCCAGATAAAGTGCGGAGGAGGAATTTCAATGATATTATAATGGCTTTCTGGAAGTATGAAAACCAAAGTATATATCCAACCGTATCATCGTCTGCCGCTCCTTTCGTTCATCCTTCCATCCAGTGTAATTATGTTTCTTGGTAACAACTGAACCTGGTGTTCAAATAGGGCAGCATTCTAAGTGGCTTTGGAGACTTAGTACCGCCTCTTCCCTATCGACTTTTTATTCTGCACGTTAGGCCACAATATCCTCTTTACTGTTATTGATGCAAATTATTTATATATTAAAACACTACATTACCATCTATCTATCTATCTATCTATATACCTAGGCTGTTTCCCCCCCGGAAAGGGAGGTAGCCGAGACAGGACGACACACTCCCAATTTACTCCTCCACTCAAACACATTCATTCGCATCTTAGCCCCAAAGAGAAGGGGCAGATCCTCACCGCACCACACCGCACGAGGGTCAACTGCACAGTGCAATCAGTGACATCCTCAGCAGGGCCCGACAGCAGAGCTGGTTTACCCTTGCTACATCATAATAGACCCATCCCCTTACCCGCACCTGACCTGATCAGCTGATCATACCAAATGCGGGAGAATATCCCCTTAGGCCTGCATCATCATTTATTCATTCACAATCTCTCTCCATTTATTTGTCACGCACAGCCACTCTTCCTTGCTCAACAGACATCCCTCTTGCATCCAGCGCTCTCTTCACACTGTCCATTCATCCTATTCGTGGTCTCCCTCTCAGCCTTACACCTCTCACACTTGACAATGGATGCACAGCACGTTTAAGATGTGGGAGGTCGCAACCACACCCATGCTGTTAGTTTGTATATAGCCATAAATGCCATTCTGCCCAGCACCACAGCGTATTTTCTTTTTGCGTTATGTTGTGGTTTATTGTCTTACATATATTTTAAAAGGTAAAGGAAGTTGGTAATAAATAATATTTGAGGAATATCATTATCTTCAGTCTTATTCGCAGGAATAAGAGTCATTTCTTTATCGTCCGTCTCATATACTCACATGGAGACGCTCGCTTTGCCCAACTGGAGGGCAGATTTTACCTTACCCAGCCTAACCGAATCCCCGTGCGACCCTGGCCTGAATGTAGAAAACTGGATGAATATTGGGGGTAGATTGTGAATTAACTGTGCGTCTGTACGTCGTCTGTTCTGGCTAAACATCTCAGCTGAAATTGGTAATACTTTTAAAGAGATACAGTTAGCACTTAAGCATTAGTATAACGTTGTAAACTGTACTGATATAACTATACAGCAACCTCCTTTACCTTTTAAAATATATATAAGACAATAAACCACAACAGAACGCAAAAAGAAAATACGATTCTTTTTTTTTTTTTTTTTAAGAGAGGGGGCAAATAATTCCTTCCAATTCCAATAATAGCTGCTCCTCGAAGGAAAATTCTTTCCCTTGGCGCAGCTCATGAAGGGGAAGAATTTTTAAGACTACTAGTTCACCTAATGATTTCCTTCCCATGCCTCTTCAAGGGATGGAAATGTTTAAGAATCTCTCTCTCTCTCTCTCTCTCTCTCTCTCTCTCTCTCTCTCTCTCTCTCTCTCTCTCTCTCTCTCTCTCTCTGGCTCATTTCCCTCGTTCAGCAAGGCACCTTTGCTAAGATTTCAGTGACATTAAAACCCTAGTGTCAAAATATAATAATTAGGTACAGTCACGATTACTAATCTCTGACCAGAGGTGCGTGGCGGGCAGTGTTATGACCACACACGAGCCACTGCATTCGAACACAGCCTCTGCACTACTGGGCGGGGCAAAGAACTGTAACCAGGTGATCTGAAGCGTACTACTCCTCATATCTTTGATATTACCATGTTCTTATGGTTTCTTCTCCATAATATAATAATCTGTGTTTTTTGACAGGGGCCGACATTTCTTCAATCAGTCTGCAATTTAGCAATTTCCAAGAAGTAAAAAAACATGTGCCACTATATGTGTGTATTGGCATCATATATACCGTACTAATTATTTATGAATTAACGGCATTAACTGGCACACGTTTTGACCTGAGGGGGCATGCGGCTAAGACGTCGCGTGGGAATAGGGCAACCATTCCCACTGGATGGCAACGGCATAGATTCTTCAGTACAGCGGCTATGCGTCTGCGCGGCCGCCATCTTGGAGTGGTCAAGCATGTAATAGTGGGGCTTGTTTTCGAGCGAATTCAGACTATGAAAATGAATGTTGTTGCAGTGGAGGTGGTGATAGTGGTTATTGTTGTGGTGGTGGTGATGGTGGTTATTGTTGTTGTGGTGGTGGTGATGGTTATTGTTGTTGTGGTGGTGGTGGTGGTGATGGTTATTGTTGTGGTGGTGGTGGTGGTGGTGATGGTTATTGTTGTGGTGGTGGTGATGGTGGTTACTGTGGTGGTAGTGGTGGTTATTGCTGTGGTGGTGGTGGTGGTGGTGGTGGTGGTTGTTGTTACTTGTGGTTGTTGTGTTAATTGTGGTTGTTGTGTTAGTGGTAATTGACTAATTGTTGTGGTGGTGGTTGTTGTGGTGGTGGTTGTTGTGGTGGTGGTTGCTGTGGTGGTGGCTGTTGTTGTGGTGGTGGTGGTTGTTGTGATGGTGGTTATAATGGTGGCTGTTGTGGTGGTGATCGTGGTTGTTGTTGCTGTTGTGGGGAGGTGGACGTTGCAGTTGTTGTGGTGGTGGTGGTTGTGGTGGTCATTGTTGTGATGGTGGTTATAATTGTTGCTGCTGTTGTTGTTGTGGTGGTGGTGATTGTGGTGATGGTTGTAGTGGAGGTGGTGGTTGTTGTGATGATTTTTTTTGTGGTTGTTGTCGTTGTTGCTGATGTGGTGGCTGTGGTGGTGGTGGTTGTGGTTGTGTTGGTTGTTGGTGTTGATTTGGTGGTGGTGGTTGTTGTGTTGGTGGTTGTTGCATTGGTGGTGGTGGTGGTTGTTGCTGTTGTGGTGGTTGTGGTGGTGGCTATTGTTGTGGTGATTGTTGTTGTGGTTGTTGGTGTGGTGGTTATTGTGGTGGTTGTTGTTGTGATGGTGATTGTTGTTGTGGTGGTGGTTATTGTTGTGGTGATTGTTGTTGTTGTTTTGGTGGTGGTGGTTATTGTTGTGGTTGTTGTTGTGATGATAGTTGTTGTGGTTGTTGTTGTTGTAGTGATGGTGGTTGTTGTGATGGTGGTGGTTGTTGTAGTGATGGTTGTTGTTGTGGTGGTGGTTATTGTTGTGATGGTGGTGGTTGATTTGCTGTTGGTTGTGGTGAAGGTTGTGGTTGTTGTTGTGATGGTGGTGGTTGTTTTTGTGATGGTGGTGGTTGTTGTGGTGGTGATTGTTGTTGTGGTGGTGATTGTTATTATGGTGGTGGTTGAGGATGTTGTTGCTGTTGTGGTGGTGGTGGTGGTTGTGGTGGTGATTGTTATTATGGTGGTGGTTGAGGATGTTGTTGCTGTTGTGGTGGTGGTGGTGGTTGTGGTGGTGGATGTGGTGCTGGTGGTAGTGGTATTGTTGCCGTGATTGTGGTGGTGGTTGTGGTGGTGGCTGTTATGGTGGTGGCTGTTGTGGTGGTAATGGTTGTGGTTCCTGGTTCATCTGAAACGTGAACTCGGTGGACTGCAGGCTTAAATTTCAATTCTGCAACCCACCATCCTCCCTTCGGAGGATAGGGAAGCAGCTGAGGGAAGTTTGCATAACCAACAGTTAAGCCGCTCGTGCTATCGGTGTAACCAAAGATGTATTCCGACGCTTTGTACATCCAAAAGCAGCACAGTGCTGTTGCATTTCTAGGTAAATAATGGTCAGCTTTGACCATCGTCAGGAACACGACATCGTCTGCCTCGACCGTTCCAAGATGGCGGCCGCGCAGAAGCATCTAGTGTCATGCGGCATCTAGGCTTATTGATATCTATGGGCAACGGGGCCTGTTATCACTAGAGAAAAACATTCAGTTCAAAGTAGTAGTAATAGTACATTTTTGTCAGTATTATAAAGCATTCTTACTTAGAATATGTCGTGTGAATGCCGGCTGCTGTGGCAATCGTGGATATTTCTCTGCTATCACCTACCAACAACTCGGTTAAAGGCTCGCTTCATGAAATACTGTAGGTCAGTGAAATAATAAATTGATTAATAAAACACAGTATGAAATTCAAATATCATCATGCACTTATCATAGACTAGAAATAACAGCTATTACCAAATCTGTCTATTTCTTACCATGCATATATTACTTGAGAGAGTAATATAAAATGTGAAACAAAAATGCTTCAGTGATGCTTAGAAAATTGTTCATTGAAGCACTAAACCTTTCTGAAACGATGGTGGAGTGTGTCTGACTGTGTAGCCTACGCCTGGCCACGACTTTGGCTAACTCTCTGGTCAGAGATTAGTGATCATGAGTGTACCTGATTAGGACACCTGAAATCTGGTGTATGAATTATTTTTTTATTCATTTGTTTTTCCTTCCTCTGTTCAATTATTGAACAAAACTTATATATGTACCCATCAGTTTAAATATATATCTCTAACTATCCATGTATTTTTCTATCCATTTATCCACTTACTGCCTGAAGCTGGAACCTCTGAGGGGTATTCTTCCCAAAAAAAAAAAAAAAAAAAAAAAAAAAAAAAACATCATTGACTCCACTCAGAATGTATTTTTCTTCTTTTCTTGTAGTCTACTGTATAGCCTTAACATGAGCGATAGTGGGATGAGGATTAGTTGAAAATGAAGTGATTATTGGATTAATGACTCTCTCTCTCTCTCTCTCTCTCTGTATATATATATATATATATATATATATATATATATATATATATATATATATATATATATATATATACATATATATATATATATATATCACTATATATATATATATATATATATATATATATATATATATATACATATATATATATATATATGTGTGTGTGTGTGTGAGGAAGAAGGAACTAAAGGCCATGAGCACGCAACGACAGTTCCCTCCAAGAGAAAAACAAAACACAACAGAGAGCCAAATTCAAGATCCATTCATTTCGAGATGCCTTGACACACTGCGTTTGAAAGACTGGAGATCATATGCAGCAGGAAATACAGACAGAGGGAGACAGTTCCACAGTTGACCTGTTGCATAAATGAAGGACTAGGAGTAACGGTTAACTCTTGCATTAGAGAGCTGGACAGAAAAAGGATGAGAGTTTGTTGCTAGACGGGTGCTACGCGCCCGTCTTAAAGGTGGAGGAATGCATGCAGACAGTTCAGAGGAGCAGTGACCATTAAAGTAGCGATAGAAAAGAGATAAAGATGCAACAGTGCGGCAGAGAGACAGAGGTTGAAGGGAGTCAGTAAGAGGAGGAGAGTTAATGAGACGAAAAGCCTTTGACTCCACCCTATTGAGAAGAGCTGTATGTGGGGAGCCTCCCCACACATGAGAGTTGTACTCCACACAGGGGCGGATAAAACCCCTGTATAGAGTCAACAATTGTGCAGGGGTAAAGAAAGAACGGAGTCAGCTTAGCACACCTAATCACTTGGAAGCAGATTTTACATGAGATGTAATATGATCTTTCCAAGATAAGTCTCGAGTAAATGAAACCCCAAGCATGTTCAAAGATGATGCATGATTAAGCTGAATATTATTAAACATTAGTGGGTATACCTGTTGAAGATTTTGTCGGGTTGATAGGTGTAAGAACTGAGTCTTAGATGCATTAAAAACAATCAGATTATTTTTACCCCAGTCAGAGATACGAGCCAAGTCAGACATTAGGTGTGCCATAGCCTCATCCCTTGTTTGTTGAAGTAACTGCTGAGATGGGCGTTGCGGGAACCGAATGGAAAGGTGAAGGGTGGAGTCATCAGTGTATGACTGGATAGGGTTAAATGTACAGCTTAGATGGTCATTGATGAACAAAAAGAAGAGAGTTGGTAATAGGACAGAGCCCTGAGGAACACCACCGTTAATAGATCTAGGAGAAGAACGATGGCCGTCTAAAACAGCAGCTATAAAACGACCAGAATGGAAGCTAGTGACGAAGGCACAGATAGAAGGATAGAAACAGTAAGAGGACAGTTTGGAAATTAAAGATTTAGCCAGACTCGATCGAAAGCCTTTGGGCTGTCAAGTGCAATGGCAAAGCTTTCGCCAAAGTCCCGAAAGGAGGATGACCAGGAGCTGAAAGGTAGGTGAGAAGATCGCCAGTGGAGCGTCCCTGACAGAACCCGTACTGACGATCAGAAAGAAGGTTGTATGTATGTGTGTGTGTGTGTGTGTGTGTGTGTGTGTGTGTGTGTGTGTGCGCGCGCATATATATCGTATATATTTTCAACCCTCGATACACAGAACCCTCTTTTAAGGAGTTGCGGTTTTAACAACCACCTTGAACTGGCCGAACATTATATTCAATAATAGATTTTCGTTCGGTAAAAGAATGTACGTACGGGAATCACCTACCAGCATGGAGTCCACACACACACACACACACACACACACACACACACACACACACGTGAGCACCACACCAGTCTCTGGGTGACCAGCATCGTGAGAGGAGCCATAAATAGAGTATTTCTTGAGAAAATGTAATATCAACCTTAATTGCTGTATTTTATTGTGTACGACTGTACGGACAAACAAAGCTGTACGAGTATAATTAACTATCATTGTTCAGTAAAAACCATGATGCCTGGGAAATTACCGTACAGCATGGTGTTTGGCTTTAAAGAAATATCTGCTTTAATGTCAAGGGTCTGGTACCAATTAGTTCGTTAAATCTAGGCCAAACAACCTCAATGTGTTTCTCTTAACGCCTTCTATCACATCCACATCCACACCACACCTCTTCTTCACTTCCTCATTTGTCAGTCTGTTTCTCCATGTGACTCTACATGCTCCTGTCAAGTAACTCATTTCCACTGCTCTCACTCTTGACTTGTGTTCCTCAAATAACGTCCAAGCTTCGCTTCCATACATTAGAGTTGTTATCACAATACTGTCATGCAGCGACTTTTTAACTTTCATTATCACGTCCCTGTTTCTCATCACTGCTTTCAAAGAACCATCATCCTTTTAGGTATAAGAATATTATGTGTAGAAGTAACAAGCTCGTCTGAAGTATAGCAGGGAGTAATTTGACCATGCGCTGTATATACAGGCTGTAAGGGGTGGCAGTATGAGGTTTACTAGTATAGAGTTCGTGAGAAGTATGGTATTGTGTATTTTGATGGTGTGTATGGTGTATGGTAATTGTGTGTGTGTGTGTGTGTGTGTGTGTGTGTGTGTGTGTGTGTGTGTGTGTGTGAGAGAGAGAGAGAGAGAGAGAGAGAGAGAGAGAGAGACGGTAATGTGCGATGTACATATCATTATGAGCTGTTCAGTATGTGTGAAATGGTTTTGTGTGAGACGCAGCCATATGAAGCGCTCGTGAAGTATGGAAATGTATGATGTGTCAGTGTGTGACGTGTAGCTGAGTGGTAAGTAACATTCTGAAGTGCGCGAGCTATGGTAGAGTGTGATGTGGACGCGTGTGAGGTATGTTTTTGAGATGTAACAGTTTGAAGTACAGGTAATGTATGGTGGTGTGTTTGATGTGACTGCCTGTGAGGAATAATAACATATGATTTAAGACCGTGTGTTAGATATGTTTGTGCCTTTGCTCTGCTGCACAGTGCCTTTCATAACGGCCTGACACACATGCCATATAAATCCTGCTGTAATCCTTTTCCAGATAATAAAGATAAGGAGATGGTGCCTTATGTTGGAAAGGAATGTGAAGGGGAGGACACAAGACAATAACGAGAACACAGATAGAAAAAGAGGAGGGGGGGGAGGAGAAGGAAGATGAGAGAGGGAACAATATGAGAGAAGGAGGTCTTAGGGGTAGGAGGGTGTAGTGTAGGAGGCTTTAACATTCCTACCACACTCACAAGAATATAAAGATTTCCTGTAATGGTGGTAGTCTCGTCAGTTTCGGAGAAGACTCCCAAACACCTGCGCATTCCTAATTATTCCTTGTGTGTGACACGTTGGTACTGGCTTGTATAGACCTGCAGCAAACTAAGTCAGTAATAAAATGTACACCGCTATTATCTGCAGGCAAGGAAGAGTCAAAGGCCGAATGCCTACAAAATTTTTTCTGTTCATAGAAAGCTCAAATCTGGAGCCGTTCATTTCTTTCTTCCTGGAAAATTTGCGTTAATTCGTAGGTAATTAGCATGCAAGGCAAAATTCTGGGTGCAGTTTACAGAATTAGGAGGTATGTTTTCACCTGACAGAACTGGATCACCCCCACAACTTGAGTACTAATTCGTTGTTGTATAAAGTTTGATGATCCTAGTCTATCAGGCAGGAATTGCCTACTTAGTAGTACTATAGACCCTCCTGTCTGGCAATACTTGACCGTTATCTGAGCTAATAACGGTGCAGGTCTTCTTCAGGTTAAAAAAAAAAAAAAAAAAAAAAAAACGCTACAGGGGGCCTCCAAATTTTACAAGAAGAGCGAGCCGTATTAAAGTGGCTTTGGTGTTTTCGCAAAATTCCTTCCTTAACGATTTGATCAGTATATTACAGATCCATATGCTCTTGTACATTACTGAGGAAAAGTATGTCGATATTAACACATCATAAAGAGCATACAAGGGAATATTAAAGTGTAAAATGTGAAACAAATCGCTGAAGAACAAGTGCTTCGAAATCTCCCATGCCACCTCACATCTGGCCACTAAGGAGACAATGAAGTGCTTACGAGTTCCAAATGGCAAAGCTGCACACACTGTTCTCCTAATGGCTTTGAACTTTTTATTTAGCCCTCTTGATGATGCTGTGTTCGGGCGACTGGGGACCATATTTATAAACTCTCCTAAGCTAACGCTGTGTATAAGAGTGCCTGTAAATACTCTTGTCTGCACTAAAACATTCCAAACATTTGACAGTCAAATCCATGTCAATATTAGAGTGACAAAATACGGAAAACAAAACAATCCGTGAAAAGTTATGTGTTGGATACTTTTCTATCGTGTAAAAAGATTAGTCTCCTTTATAAATACAGTCAACCTCTGCAATATGGACATGGTTTTTGCGTCATGCCTGCTGCGAGACGACTGTCCTCGAACGTCATAAGGCTAAAACGTTGCGTCATGGTTGGTACATTAACAGCAAAACGTTATACAGCCAAAGCATTGTGTCATTGGTGGTACAGTCGTCAGCACAAACTCACTGCAAACCTGCTCGTGTGATGTAGTCGTTTTGCCTGGTAACAGTGTACGGGAACTAGTTGCCGCAAAGGCTTTTATACGCTTAAAGACGTGTTTGCAAGAATTAGTGCTATAAATCGCCCAGAATGCAATATTCTTTATATCTGATTAGCATAAAAATGGCAAAAGACGACAGTAGAGTGCAGTGGAATCATAAAACTTCTGTTCTCTCTCTCGTACTCATTCCTTGTCCCTCCTCACCCTACCTCTCACCCCCCCCCCCACACACACCAAGCTCCATCATTTCCACTTCCCTTTCTCTGCACCCTGTCTGCCTTATCCAGGCGCAGATCTACGTAATGAGCCGCACTCTTCTCCATTTCTTGTCTACTCCTGTAACCTTTTAGCTCCTCAACATTCGAGAGTATCTTGCCATGCCAGTCTTTTTCTCCCACTCTTTACTCCAAACGTGATGCAGTAGTTCGAAACATGATTGGTTCTGATCCTGTTTTATGAATCAATGAACAATATGTGGAGGATGGGAACACTCTTGGAACGAGGGAGAGAGACAAGTAGGAGGAATGGGCACAAATGTTTGTTTGATTTCGCCTACTGAAATAATAGCCACCTACTGCCAAACTCACTAATAAACAAATAAATAAATAAATAAATAAATAAAACAGCAAGGAATACATCAAAAGAACGAGACCTCAAACGTTTCTGTATCTAGCGGCTGTTGGTGACAAGGGGTAGAGAAACGAATGACAACTGGTATAAAAGAGGTGGGAAGGAGACGGGGAGGGTGTGAATGGGCCTAGAGAGTGAATATTGGTAACTAACCTTAGATACAGTTTTATTAAAGTATTGCGAGCAATTGAGAACAGGACAGGCTGGATTTAGTAAACAATCAAGAGAGAACTGTGATGCACCAGTCGGATTAGTGCCGTGGATAAAGAAATGAAGGTAGAGAGGGTGGGAAGAGGAGAAAGTGGAGAGGCATGAAAGTGAGTGGGGGGTAGGAGGGAGAAGGAGGGGTGGGGGGACATCAGGAGGAGAAATGGGGAGAGAGGGGAAGGCAGTTTAGACACGGTTATGAGGAATGTTAGAGTATTACGCTCGTACGTCGTTCCATAACATTCTTTGGTCAACTCTTGCACCTTTTTATACTAATTAAATACGGTATACATAATACTGTACTCTAGGCAGTCTCTTGTACCACTTTTTAAAAACGGGTCTTTAAAGTGTATAAAAGTCTATGTGACACCTAGTCCCCTTACACTATTGCTAGACAAAAGGACTCGCATCACACGAGTAGACTTGCAGCGAATTTATGCTGACGACTGCACATTAACGTGAAAGCGTTAAAGGTCACAACATTGTGTCATGTGTGGTACATTGACATCAACACATTATAAGACCATAACGTTGTGTCATGTGTGGTACATTGACATCAACACGTTATAAAGCCAACACGTTGTGTCATGTGTGGTACATTAACATCAAAACGCTATAAGGCTAAAACATTCTGTCACTGCAGGTACATAATCATCGAAAAGAATTCTTGACCGTTCGGCCCATTTTTGAGCCGTGTTGTACTATACAGTAGGTGACATAGAACGAGGCTTGCTAGCACTTGTTAGCGATTTGTTTAGAAGAGTACGCCTTGATATCCTTTTTCATATAATTAATATCGCTTTATTATGGACATCGTCTTCATCTCTTACATACAGTACAGGAGGATACTGAGGTATAACGAACAAAACAGAATCCGAAGGAAGAGATGCTATGAAATATCCAAGGAGGCTTCAAAATTCCTCTATGTCAGTACTAGAAATACATCAGCAATATAAGAGAATATCAGTGTATAATATGCAAATAAATCACTAAGCTGCAGGTGCTACGAGATCTTTTATGACATTCATATTCTGCCTGAATGAACTGTGATAAGTAACAAAACAACTTACCTAATAATGTCGTCAGATTGCCTGGGTCTGGATTTTGACCGTCCTATTTACGGTACTGGAATGATTGTAAGGATGATGATAATGATGTTGATGGCAATTATGATGATGTTGATGGAGATGGTGATGGAAGTAAAGATAGTGGACAAGATGTTACTGGAGATGATGATGATGATGATGATGATGATGTTCAAAATCTCAGGTACCTCTTTCGTCCAGAGGGAAGGTGAGACGAAGGGAGGAGAGGGGAAGGTAGGCTGCAAAGAGGACTCTGGTGTGGGGGAGGGGGGAAGTGTCAGATGATGGAGTGTGGAGTGAGGGTAGTATGAATGCTGATGGCAGCATGGAAAGTGACAGGAGTGAACGGAGGAAACATTGTGAAGAAAGTCAAGATAGGAGAAAAAGACTGCAGTGGTAGGGAAAAAGAATTACCTAACTCCATTACAGTTTAATTCGTATGACGGTAGTTAGATATTACATAAAGGCGCCATCATTCTAAGAGATGTCTCCTCCAAGCTGAATATAGTCATCTGACGGAAGTAAGAAGAAAAAAGAAATGGGCACCATCGTTTGAAGAAATGGCTCATAAGGGATCCACATGGCTGGATATGCCATTAGTTATCTCACGTTCGTGCTTTCTTTTCCCTCGCTTTTGGATCTCTTCTCACCCTATCTTTTGGTGTTGTCGTATATGATGATGATGATAAAATACATCAATGTCTTCTCATTCCATCAGTTATTTCCTGACACTTTGTTATCTTTCTTTTCCCTCGGCTACTATATTAAGCACATGTCTGGACTAAACACACACACACACACCAAGCTTCGTATCCCTGTCCCATAATAACCCAAAACACTCCCATCATCAACACTTCCTTACACCAGAAATCCACAAGATTCTCTATGCACATTCACTGCTACCTTTCTTTCCCCATGTGTTCTAAATCCCTGGACTTAAACATAACATCCCAAGCTAATAAATAAATGAATACTTACATACATAAATAAATAACATCAATAAAATTCATATCGACTTTTCCATTCATTTTTCAAGCACACTCATTCTGTTCTCTCACTCTCCATGCATTTCGATTCCCCAGGCAAAGCACAAACTTCCTTTCTAAGAAAATCCTAAGTTTTTGTCCCTTTAACACCCTTTACTGTAGCCACTTGCCAATACGCACAATAATATTTTCCGAACCGAGATAGTATGGTTGGAGGGTAAAGAAAAGGCGTCGAGTACAAGGTTTTGAGTGTATGCAGGGTCAGGTGTGATTAATGGTCTCGTGACGCCGCTGTAAATCCTGCCACCCATGACACCACCCCCTACCTGAGTGATGACTAATGAGTTCAAGCCTGGCTCACTATGAATGATCATTATGCTCTGAATGAAAGTAACTGTGTGTGTGGCTAACTATAGATCACTGCTTGGTGACTCAGAATTATAACTCCGCATGGATGGTTCACAAAAATAACCGTGCCTCGATAACTGGCTAACAATAAGGCAATGTCTGGTATAGCCAGTTGCTTTATGGTCTAGCTGCCTCTCTCTCTCTCTCTCTCTCTCTCTCTCTCTCTCTCTCTCTCTCTCTCTATATATATATATATATATATATATATATATACAATATATATCTATATATATATATCTATCTATATATGTATATATATATATATATATATATATATATATATATATATATATATATATATATATATATATATATATATATATATATATATATATATATATATATATATATGGAGCCTCTGTGGTACAGTGGTAAAGTGTGGGTTTTCGTACACTGAAGAACGAGGGTTCGTGCCCCGTCAGGGTAATAAACTGTGGGAGCGTTCTTCTGGCCACGTACTGCTTGGCGGACATCAGTAGTGCTGTGGTTGAAGCAGTGTCGCATACTATAAAGTATGCTTGCACCCAGTCAGCTCGCGCGAGCCGATTACACTTAGTTCACATACTACATACATATCCAAAGCCACTACTAACACTACAATTACACTTACAAGCACTTCTAAATCTACATACAATCTCTACCAGACAACCTAAGCCACTTGGTAGAGATACATTGGCTGTATCGTCCCCACTTCGGAGGGGATAGGCCGGTCCTGCAGTGGACACTCAAATGGCTGATGAGATGATATATATATATATATATATATATATATATATATATATATATATATATATATATATATATATATATATATACATTGTTACGGAACAGCGAAAGATAATGTACACTTTAAGTGAGAATACTAAAAATCACTACTGTTCCGTAAAGTTCCAGGTTCAAAACAAAAGAGTTAGATAAAATTACAAGTTAAAGTTTAATGCTCAAACCAACAACAAAACATTCAGGACTCATAAGGATAATGTAATGGCAAAAAACAGGTTAAATATATGGTTAACTGCAATAGCCCCTATTAACACGAAATTAGCAAGAGTAATTTTACCTAAGTCAGCCCTAATAAAATGAAAATACACTGGGTAATGCTCAGTTAATGCAAGATAAATTATTACAGATACAAAATGTTATTAATGATGGCTGACAACATGAATTACAAAAACTCACTAGGCCTACAAATCAACACTTTACGCTACACAGTACAAGAAAAAATGCAATAACAGTTATACTCAAATTACACACAGCGGCTAGATGGCTGGAGATTTCCTGAGCACTCACAATAATAACTGTACAGGGGAGGACAGAGATGTGAACAAAATGAGGAGCAGATCTAAGTGGCAATTAATGTAGACCCTCAGCTCATTATATAGGGGCCGGCAGAGCTTGATACAACTTGCAAGAAGGACGCGCAAATGAAGCCATGGGGACAAAGAGTTGACAATCCCGCTCTGAACAACAGAAAGAACGACTTTACTATAACGGTAGAAGGGGGGAGTGAGGTAGAACACGCTCGTGATCAAACAGGCAGCACACTGCACGTTAAAATTACACAAAGGATGATGAAATCATAGGCTATGTAACACCTCCCCACAAAGAAAAAGAAATTTACAAAGGAAATTTCTTATTACTCTAAAACAATCTGTCTAAAGTCTAGATAAGCAATCTGCAATAACATTTTCTTTCCCCTTGACATGTTGTATGTCTAATGAATACTCCTGAAGAAGTAGACTCCATCTTGTCAATCTCTGATTTTTATCTTTAAACTTACTAAGGAATTTCAGTGGGTTATGATCGGTATAAATGACTTTGGGGTCAAAACCAGAACACAAATAAAATGAAAAATGCTGTAAACCCAAAATCAAGGCCAAAAGCTCTTTCTCAATAGTTGAGTAGTTCTTTTGAGGTGGAGTGAACTTCTTACTGTTATAAGATACAGGGTGTTCAATACCTTGATCATCCTCTTGCAGCAAAACAGCCCCAGCTCCTGTATCACTTGCATCAACAGACATCTTAAAAGGCTTAGCAAAATTTGGAGTAGCGAGCACTGGCTGACTTAATAGAATAGCTTTAAGTTTGTTGAAAGAGGATTCACAGTTATCGGTCCAGCCAAATTTAACTCCCTTTTTCAGTAGGTCTGTAAGTGGTGATACAAAAATTGAAAAGTTAAGAACCAATCTCCGGTAATAACCTACCATTCCCAAAAATCTTTGTAGCTCTTTCCTACTTTTAGGTCTGGGAAGATCACTTATAACCTGAACCTTAGCTGCTGCTGGTGCAACATGTCCATCACCAATTACATACCCAAGGTACTAAATTTTAGCTTGACCAAACTCACACTTTGATAAATTAGCTACAAGATTAGCATGAACCAAACGCTCAAGAAATTTACTGACATGGCATAGGTGATCTTTCCAGTTGTCACTGAAGATTAATACATCATCAATATAAACAACACACCCTGCCAAACCCTCTGTTGCAACATTCATGAGCTTCTGAAAAGTGGCTGGTGCATTCTTCATACCATATGGCATTACGGAACATGCAAAAGTCTTTCCTAGTGTTACAAAACATGAGATCTCCCTAGCACGTTCAGTCATAGGTAATTGCCAGTATCCCTTTAACAAATCAAACTTACTTATGTACCTAGCCTTTCCGATCTTGTCTATGCAATCTTCCACGCGAGGGAGAGGGTAAGTGTCTGTTTTGGTTATCTGATTAACACGTCTGTAGTCAATGCAAAGCCGCTGTGACCCCCCTGGCTTAGGGACCAGAGTGACAGGAGAACTCCACTCACTCTGACAGGGCTCAATCATCTTGTGGTCCAACAGGTAGCCAAGCTCCTTCTGGATGAGAGGAACTTTCACTGGGTTCACACGGTAAGGAGGCAGTTTAATTGGCTTTGCGTCTCCAACATCGACATCATGCATCAACACAGTAGTTCTTCCTGGAGTGGCACGGAACACTTGCGGGTACTCCTGCAGTAATGCCGAAAACTCCTGCCTTTCCTCGGGAGGTAGATGAGAAAGCTTAGTCTGGAGATCATTCATGATATCAGGATTCTTCCCCAAACTATCACTCAGGCTCATACTGCATGGGAGAGCTTCACTTGCAGACTCGGGTGGAACAGCTACAGTGCAGACTGGATTATTTTCGTCCCGCCTGTGATATAACTTTAGCATGTTGATGTGACATAGTTGCTTGTTCTTTCTACGATCTGGTGTGACGATGACATCACTGAGTTTCTTCTCCACGAAATAAGGACCACTAAACTTGGCTTGAAGAGGTTGCCCATGCACCGGTAGCAGAATCAAAACCTGATCTCCTGGCTGAAAGTGGCGTAACCTGGACTTCTTATCATACCAAGTCTTCATCCTCTCCTGAGCAGCTCCTAAATTCTCTCTCGCCAGCTGTAAAGCAGTGGACAGCCGTTCTTTGAACTTCATCACATACTCCAGCAGGTTGACGTCATCTTCCTCCGACAGCCAGCATTACTTGAGTAGCTTAAGGGGTCCTCTTACTTCATGGCCAAACAGTAGTTCAAAGGGTGAGAAGCCCAGTGATTCATTTGGAGATTCTCTTGCGGCAAATACAACGAATGGAAGACCTTTATCCCATTCTTTCTGATGTTTCAAACAGTATTTATTGAGCATCGATTTGAGTGTTTGTTGATATCTCTCCAACGCTCCTTGGGTCTGGGGATGGTAAGCTGAAGACGTGATCTGGGTGATGCCCAACTCTTTCAGAGACTGCTTGAAAATATTTGACATGAAATTACTTCCCCGGTCTGACTGTACCTCCTTGGGCAGACCAAACTTTGTGAAGAACCCTAGCATTTCCTTAACCACGTTCTTTGCTGAGATATTTCTAAGTGGAATGGCTTCAGGATAACGAGTAGCCATATCAATCAGGGTCAACACATAAGAAAATCCTGAAGAAGTCTTAGGAAGAGGGCCCACAATATCCACCAACACATGGGTGAAAGGCGCCTCAAAAGGAGGAATGGGAACTAGAGGTGCAACCTTTTCGGTCTGATTACACTTCCCCACAACTTGACAGGTGTGACAAGACTTACAATACCAGGAAACATCCCTGAAGATACCTGGCCAGTAGAAGTGTTTCAAAATGCGTGCCACAGTCTTCCTCACTCCAAGGTGTCCTGCCAAACTGGAATCATGAGCCACTCTAATGATATCCTGCCTACAAACACGAGGGATGACAACTTGATGTACATCCTCCCATTCACAGTTAGCTGATGCTGTTGGGGGTCTCCACTTCCTCATAAGTACTCCTGACTTTACATAATAACAAGTAGAAGCACCAGCTGACTCTTCTTCACTGTATGCAGAGTTAGCTAGACCTTTCAACTCAGGGTCAGCAACCTGCAACTCAACCAACTCTTGACGAGACAAATTATCAACACTACGGGGTACTGCCTCATCTGGTGAGTGGTCCAAATTAGCAAGAAAAGTGTCAGCTAGGATAACATCATCATCAGCATTACGAGTATCCTCTAAATCACCAGTAACTTTAGACTTAGCCCTAGTGACAGCACATGCAGGGAACACATCAGGGACATCATAATCCTGGGACGCAGCCACTGGCTCACTAGACAACTGAGGAGCTGGACACACTTGACTTCCACCAATATAATTTCCAAGTAAGAAAGTTACACCTGACATTGGGAGTGTCTCAACGAACCCAACCATGACGGAACCATTAGCAAAACCAGACTCTAAATTCACACTGCACAGAGGGACAGAGAAGTAATTATTCCCTACACCTTGTAAGATTACAGTTTCATCAGAGGAATTAACATTAGAGCCTAGAACACTGGTCACCATAAGGGATTGGCAAGCACCTGTATCACGATATATTTTAACTGATTTCCTGTCATTACTGTCCAGAGGACTGACAAAACCATCAGACAGGAAATTAGCACATGAACTCTTGAGAGTGTCACCCATGTTACTGCTCAAAAGAGGAGCTCCATCGTGAGAATTTAAGTTACCCCTCAAAGCAGGTTCAATTAACTCAGTTAAAGAATTCTTGGAACTCTCAAGGGTGGACACTAGACCAACTGACTGAATATTTAAAGACTCCTTTTTGTTCATATCACGCTGTCTCCTGAAACATTTCTCCGTAGTATGACCAAGCTTACTTCAATAAGTACATTTACTTTTCTGAAATCTAGAGGTGAAGCTGGTATTTACTTCCTGAGAAACATCATCTTTATTCTCTTTCCTGTTACCTGTACTCTGAGTAGAGGCAACGTACTTACTCTCAGCTTTCCCTTTTTCTTTAGAATATCTCTTGTGAGTGAGAACATATTCATCAGCTAAAACTGCAGCATCAGACAAATTATCTATTCTTCTCTCATCAAGATATAGGCTTACATCTTTATAAATACACCTCTTGAAGTCCTCCAGCAAAATCATCTGCTTAAATTTACCAAAACCAGAATCCACATTCTTAGAATTTAACCACTGCTCTAACAGATCTTCTTTGATTTTTGCATACTCAACATGGGATTGGTTATCTTGCTTGTAAGTTGTCCTAAATTTTATTCTATAAGCTTCAGGAACAAGCTCATATGCCTTAAGAATCAAGCTCTTAACTATATCATAATTATCAGATTGATCCTGAGGCAAAGATGCATAAGTTACTTGAGCTTAACCGTGAGAACAGTTTGAAGGAGTACTGGCCAATACTTTTTAGGCCAATTAAAACCTGTAGCTACCCTCTCAAACAACTGAAAATACTTTGTTAAATCAGATTCATTAAAAAGAGGGACAAGTTTAACATTTTTAGCCACATAAAAATCATCAGAGCTAGATGATTCAGTTCCACCTTGTTTCATGCGATACTCATGGTCTGCCTGAATCCTGGCAAGTTCAACTTGTGCCTCAGCCTCCTTAGCACGAGACTCCGCCTCCTTAGCATGAGCCTCCTGCAGGGCTAGCTGTAACTTAGCTAATTCAATCTGCGTTTGCTCATTTGGAGGAGTTACATTAAACAAGCTTTCATTAATCATGTCAACAATTTGATCTTTAGAATGATGAGAGCGAACAGCAATTCCCAATTGTTGAGCAACAAGCTTAAGTTCATTCTTTGTTCTGTTTTCTACATCACACACTGTTTGCACATTTGACAAAAAATCTTTGGCTTCATCAAGTGTAGTAATAGTAGACATCATGAATAAGTAACAGTCACAAAATATCAAGCAATATCCTTATGATAATATCCTGAATATCCTGATATGAGGTCGCCAAATTTATGTTACGGAACAGCGAAAGATAATGTACACTTTAAGTGAGAATACTAAAAATCACTACTGTCCCGTAAAGTTCCAGGTTCAAAACAAAAGAGTTAGATAAAATTATAAGTTAAAGTTTAATGCTCAAACCAACAACAAAACATTCAGGACTCATAAGGATAATGTAATGGCAAAAAACAGGTTAAATATATGGTTAACTGCAATAGCCTCTATTAACACGAAATTAGCAGGAGTAAATTTACCTAAGTCAGCCCTAATAAAATGAAAATACACTGGGTAATGCTCAGTTAATGCAAGATAAACTATTACAGATACAAAATGTTATTAATGATGGCTGACAACATGAATTACAAAAACTCACTAGGCCTACAAATCAACACCTTACGCTACACAGTACAAGAAAAAGTGCAATAACAGTTATATTCAAATTACACACAGCTGCTAGATGGCTGGAGACTTCCTGAGCACTCACAATAATAACTGTACAGGGGAGGACAGAGATGTGAACATAATGAGGAGCAGATCTAAGTGGCAATTAATATAGAGCCTGAGCTCATTATATAGGGGCTGGCAGAGCTTGATACAACTTGCAAGAAGGACGCGCAAATGAAGCCATGGGGACAAAGAGTTGACAATCCCGCTCTGAACAACAGAAAGAACGACTTACTCTACTATAACGGTAGAAGGGGGGAGTGAGGTAGAACACGCTCGTTATCAAACAGGCAGCACACTGCACGTTAAAATTACACAAAGGATGATGAAATCATAGGCTATGTAACTATACATATATATATATATATATATATATATATATATATATATATATATATCCTATGTTGCCTCATGAGGAGCGTAGGAGCCCTGGGCTAGGCATTGGTCCTGACATTTATGATGAGAGTGACCAGCCTCACCCATCCCTAAGTGGCATTACGTGAGCAATAAACTCCAACCATCCCTTGGATATAAACCTTCACCGGCTTAATCCGACTGGAGCGCAATAATCACCCACTAAACCACCAGGCGCCCAAACTTGGTTATATGGTTACCGCCAAGCATAGTAAATGGTTTCCTGGTGTAGAGGAAACTATTTGGCTTGTCACTCAGTGTAGATTCACCCACAGGCAGAAGTAAGAGAAAAGAATTAAGGAAAGAAAGACAGACGAGGGAGCGTAAAGTCACCCGTAGGCAGAAGGACAAGGAAAGACTGAAGGAAACAAAGAAGAGGATGGAAGAAAAGAAGGATGGAGGAGAGGAAAGGGCAGACACCCGAGAGCAGCACTACATCGAGTGAGTGGATGGTGAGCCCCCGCACGTACCACACACACACACATATATCTTATCAACCGTTTGAGTGTCCACTCCAGGACCGGCCTATCCCTACCGAAGTGCGGACGATACAGCCAATGTGCTGTATCTTTACCAAGTGGCTTAGGTTGTCTGGTAGAGATTATATGTAAGATGAGAAGTGCTTGTAAGTGCAATTGTAGTGTTGTAGTGGCTTTGGATATGTGTGTGTAGTCTGTGAACCAAGTGTAATCGGCCCACGCGAGCCGACTGGGTGCAAGCATACTTTATAGTATGCGACACTAGTTCAACCACAGCACCCCTGATGTCAGCCAAGCAGTACGTGGCCAGAAGAACGCTCCCAAAGTTTATTACCCCGGCAGGCCGCGAACCCTCCTTCTTTAGTGTACGAAAACGCACACTTTACCAATGTACCACAGAGGCTCCATATATATATATATATATATATATGAAACTCTGGGAAGTAACTGTTTGGGTGACGCAGAAAGAACTGTGCCTCGATATCTGATGAATGCTGAAAGCACGTCTGGTTCACTAAGAACCACAGTTATTCCCTGGAAGAAAATAGCTTTGTTGTCACAGTGGCGCCAGTTTTTTAAATGGAACAACTGAAGAATTAACCCCATAATAGGATAAGAATTAAGCAGATATATGGAGAAGTTGTTCACAGGGGAGACGCAACAGATTCGGGGGCCCTACTTGGACCCTCTTGGACTTCAAGAGGATCCACGTACGACCGAAACTGTCGTATTTCCTCAAGAAGCAATCTTACCAGATGTAGGTGTAATTCTTCCAACTGCCAGTATGGGTGACTAACGCCAAAAGACATGTCATCAGCCCATAAAGTTTCAAGGAATCTATTACTCTATGCATAAATGAAGCTGCAAAGATGTCGCTGCTTCCGTAGTTTGCAGATTCCTACCCCAATAACTCGACAGGGATGACAGATTTCATCTGTATTTAATTCAGATAAAACTTACCCTGGTAATGGAGCAAGCGTAAAAAATCGTTGTTGCTAACACTGTCTGCTCTTTAAGTTAACAGGAAATATACGAGGCGGACACACTGAAATTTTATCTAGGGACGCAATTGAGGTTTGAAAGAGCTCACATACACTATAGTTCAAACGAGTACCAGCATCGATGCAGACGCCAATGACAGGAAAGCGGACAAGCATTTCTACGTGACATTGAGTTAGCTGCAGGTTATCAAAAGTACCTCCAGGCATTTCTATCTCTCTGTAATAACGACTTAACTTGCCATGAACAATGCACCATAATTCCTTCTTTCTTTACTCTTATCATTATTTGGCTCCAGCATAACTCTGATATGTTTTCTAATGTGATTAGAAATGAGAATTTGTTTTTCCAAGTCAGACAAGTTTTCTTAAAGCTGTCGCAGAAAAAATTTTCCTGCATTCATTCTTTAAATCAGATATAGTTAATAAATATATTCTTCACAGAAAAACAGAAAAAAAAATGATAAGACTGCACTAAGAATTATATAAATAATCTTTGTGTCAGTCATTGTGTTTATTTTCTAATTGTTCTCTCAGAAGTCACGCCAATTTGCTGAATAACGATCTTCCTCTTACACACGAACTTTGGTCCCCCTTTCTTTGGTACCATGTTGACTGTCTCATAATTTGTCTATATTGTCTTGGAGTAGATGCTTTGAACTCTCACCCCTTGCTGCGGCATTAAAGATATCATCAGTGCTCCGAAGTACATTATCATATATTATACTCCTTGTTGCAGATGTAGGAAGGTATATAGATATTTTTATCTACAAATCATCTTAAACTGTATCGCCCATTTTCTCCATCATACAATAAGCTGTTGAATTTACCCGTCTTGTTGCCTTACTATTCGGGTTGGTGCTGGAGAGGGGCGCCTACACTTGTAGCAATGGCATAGCTGGAAGACTGCGCTGCATGGTTATGTAAACGCCCCTCAGCTGCCTCCCAATCCCTTGAAACGGGGGTGGCGGACTTAAGAAGGGGGCAGTTTCAGCAAGCAGTCTACTGGGTTCACATTCAAATGAAGTTGTGGTTCCAGCAACAACTACTGTTCATGTCAAAAATATATGTCACTATGTATTAAGATCACTTAACACCTTCATTCCGATGACATGCATTTCGTTATAGTTTTGCTATTGTCATCCGATGTCATTCAGTGTGGGAGAGACGTGGAACTGGAGGAGTTAGATACAGCCTTTTTTAGCCATTGATGCGAGAGATCCTTCCAATGTTGAATAAAGTTGTCTGAACGGAACAAGAATAAACCGTAAAAAAAGAATTCGCTATATTAACCGGGCAACATTGTACCTGGTTACGAATATAGGTCAGTCTCACGTTTTTTCATTTATTTCTCGTCTTTTAACAATAAGAGAATTGAATCACTAGGGATGAAATATTCCCCAACAGCCAAGAAACTACATCCCCCCGACACTCCTGACCGTCATCTATATTGTTTTACTAAGGATATCACCGTCATAACTGCTGAGGTATTGTTGCAGGAAGCCTCTCATTTTATATAGGAAAAAATAAAAAATCTGCTAACATGCGCAAGTCTCTTATAAACTTAGAATCATCTTGTTAACGAAGCTTATGATGGTTGGTATAAGCCACGATATCAATTTGTTTACCATAAAGTCTCTCCTTGGAAAATATGCTGAGCAGTTATGATGGACTGATGGAACCGACAACACTCTCACGCTTACGCAGCAGACCCATTGTGTGTTGACTTGAATCGTATAAACATTTGCAGAGACAGGGGGTTCTCTTAAAAGTGTCGGTGGAGTAATGGCTAGCACATCCAGCCCGAAGCTGGAAAAAACGCGAGCTCGATTCTCGGGGCGGAAAATTTTTGAACAGGTTATACGCTGTTTCAGTCCATTTTAATGTACAAGTGGGTATCTGCTTGTAAATTCGATCGTTGAGTGTCATACTCTTAGGAAATGTTGTGAAGGTATAAACTGTTTGCACTGACGTCCCTCTAGCAATTGTTTGGCAGAGATCTTGCCCCTTCTCCGCTGGTCCTCGTTTCATGTCAGGGATGCTTTCCAGAATATTAGCTGAAACTTTTTTTTGTACATTTAAGGGAATTTTTTTCATTAGTATGGGCTCAATAGCGTTAAATAAATTAAACAGAGAAAAGAAATGAAGAACTTGTGTAAAAAAAAAAAAAAATCACGGGGACTTCCTGTAATGCTTATATTCTCAGTTATTGTGGCTTCATCGACAATATATGCAGGTATTTACGACTCTGGCTCCTTCTCCTCCAGTTTACTTATGCAGATTTAATCCTTGCAACTCGCGGTGGTCTTTTCTGTTTTATTCTTGCTACTCCTGATGCAATGCTTCAGCGTAGGAGACATTTTTTGATCTGAAGGACGTCTATTATTTTTCGTTGCTACCTCCATATTATACTGTACAAGTCTGGCAAGACGTCTGGCAGTGAAGAAAGTAGCAAAGAATATATGTAACCTCTTCAAATACAGAATTCTCCTGTATGCTGAATATGGCTGTGAAAAGATAAAAAGAGTAGAATATAAAAAAAAGACGTCTTCATACTCAAGAGGATTAACCATTTCAACTGAAGTACGTCACATTAATTTTACTGCTGGTATCTCCCGAGAATCTGATTCAATTTCGGACAGATTTACCGATTTGGAGGTGAGATACAAAAGTCGTTGTGAATCCCGTCACACTAGACATTTTATCCGTCTGTCTGTTTATAGCCAGACGCTTTAAGCCCAGAAGGGGTGGCAATAAACAATCGCCCTCATATCAATAAACCCTTCTCTGTCGGGCTACCCCGTCTCCAAATCACAAGCCCATCACCCGCTTTCCTCTTCACCCCATCTCACCATCTCCTCGGTCTTCTCCTCCCTCCATCTCACTCACATACACAATGAACTGTCAAATATCTGCGAATGAACCATTAAGAAACGTCCTCGGGCTCAAAGGATTAACCGCACAATGACACATTCCACCATTTTTTGATCTATCACTTCCCTTTACTCCATCTTTTCACTCCTGCAACCTCCTCTTCCTCTTCATCATCATCATCATCATTTCATCTATCATTTGCCTGTTTCCATCCCTCCAGTCCTGCAGCCTTTAGTTCCCCAACATCATCATCACTCCATCATTATCTCCTCATCAATCACATCTAGTCATCGTCATCATCATCATCACTCTCCTGTCCTCTCACTCCTCAGAGTATCCTCGCACAGACGTTCAAGCATCCTCACACTTGGACATATATACACTCTTGGCCCCGCTCTGCCCACTTCTGTCTCCATTAGGCCTAATGCCCTCTCCCTTCCCTTTTTCCGCCTCTCTCTCTCTCTCTCTCTCTCTCTCTCTCTCTCACCCACACCCACCCACACACACACACACACACACACACACACACACACACACACACACACACACACACACACACACACACACACACACACACAACCACACCCACACACCCTCCCACACACACACACTCACACAATACATATAGTCTCACTCAGTTCCTTGGTGCCACTAGATGTAAATAAGGCCACTGTGGAAATGCCATGAATCCAGGCTTTATAGTGGAATAAACCTTAAGACCGAGCAAGGTGGTAGCCAGATGGAATATATCGTACAGGTATCACTACGCCGCTCATGTGTACCTAATTACGGGCCCAAACATGTAAGAAAAAAATACCATAAAGGTTTCTAAATGGGGTCGCTCTAGAGATATATTGGAGATGTGGGAAATATTACCTCGTTCAATCCGAGTACATATTTTTTCCTTTTTTTTCTGTTCCTGAGTGACTTTAATCAGTTTAAAAGACTTCCCTGACAGGAAAAGGAAGGATGAACTCAGCATCTAACCCTTGTAGTTAGAAAACTCTATCCAAAGCTGAATAAAGCAGTACGTATCAGGGATAAGGGAATGTGTGTGTGTGTGTGTGTGTGTGTGTGTGTGTGTGTGTGTGTGTGTGTGTGTGTGTGTGTGTGTGTGTGTGTGTGTGTGTGTGTGTGTGTGTGTGTGTGTGTGCGTGTGCTATAAAAGGTGTACTCAGAACGATAACTAAGCTAAACAAGGTACTTTCTCCCCCATACTGCACCTAGTACACATCCCAAAGTCCAGTTTCCCAACACTTTAAGTCTTAGTAGCCCATTTCAGCTCAGCAGTACATATATTTAAATATCATGGCGTGCTGTACCACATCCTGTTACTTCACCTCACGCCTCGCCCAAATCAAACTACATTATCTTTTCACCTCTCATTTTTCTAGTTCACGGCACCCTATATACCCCACACAGATCCCACCCCATAACTCATCCACTCACACCTTACTCTACATTTCATCTACTTCGTTCACCCGATCCCTTCTTTCCCTTTATTCCCGGATAAACCATCACTCTAATTCTTACACCTTTTATATATCACACCCCACGCACCTCTGCATCACCCTACTTCTAACCCACACATCACGATCACAACCCTCACCCGCTCATCTCATCTCACTATCCTACATATCACCATGACCTCACCTTACTCCTCGTAAAACCACACGTCCCACCCACGCCTCACACCTTCAAATTAAAATTCCTACCCCATAAATTTTCACCCACACCAACATATTACCCACACAGCTCATCTCACAACCAAACTTTCCATCCACACATTTCCACCTTCACCCAAACCTCTAACTAACCTACCACCCACACCTCATTCCTTCAAACCAAACTTCCCACCCAACACCATCCATCAACAACCACACATCACCCACACTTTTCACTCCACATCCAATCCTCCTTTCTTAACTCCAAATACACCACACACCACCCTCTCCCAAATGCGACCACACATCACACTGTTCATCGCAAGTATCAATCTCCATCCGCCTGCATCCTGTAACACCTCCCAACCATAACTTGCAGACCAGACCTATATCTCAACCCCACTCACACCCAAACTTATCTCACCCTCACACCCACTAACCACCTCACAAACACGGCCACATAGCACATTATTCATGCGAGGTATTAATCTCAATCTGTTGTATCTGTGTAACACGTCCCCTCGGCTATGTCTTATCGCCTCTCTCCCTCATTTTCTTCTTTTATCTGGCCTCCACCGCCACCCCCATACAGCTTAGTTCTCCTCTGCTGAATGTATCTGGAAGAAATATGAGGTTATGTTAACAGTTCCGTTGTATTTTATGGTGTGGTGTGGCAATATGAAGAAAGTCACAGTAGAGTATGGTTCGATATGCCCGCATTCTATGCGGAACAGAAGATTTCGTAACACCTCTTCGTTAGTGATTAATTTTGGCCTTTGCAGCCTAAAGGTTTCATGTTATCTATAGTTTCAGTATCGGGACACATTGTATAAATAACATACGAGAGGGTACCAAAAGGTACTGTGCAGAATAAATAGTGAAGAAAGAGACGTTACGAAATCCCCAAAGTTGTTTAGAACACGACCAATGGTGTTGTATATCAGTGTGCTACTTGGTTGTGTATGACGTGATAGTCTGAGGTTTGCAGCGTGAGGTGCGACATTTCATACTATGGCAATGGGTGGTGTGGTATGATGCGTGGTGGGGCATTGTGTGTGGGGTGGTAGTATGTGCTGTGTGGTGTGTGTTTTTTTTTTTTTCTACTGCTTGGTGACTTTTTTTTAACGTCTTGCATATTGTATATTCATTTATATCAATCACAGCACTTCACCCCAATACTTAGGAAACCTACAGACACGTTTCATTCTCATGTACAGTCTCTCCTCCCTCCTACCCTCAGGTCAGTGTTTACAGACAAGCTACAAGTTGCATGCAATACCTCTTGATTATTTTCTAAGTTATGGATGGACTCTACAGAATGTCTCCTATAAATAGGTCCATCCAGAAGAGTATAAACAGAGTACTGTCACATTGTTCCAAACCTGAACCTGCTTGTTGATGCGGGGTGAGAGGGAAGGGGACTATATGAACGGCAACAAAAGCTCTGTTACCCCTCCTGCCTTTCTCTCCATACACTCGGAAAATGAGTCTGGCACATCAGAAACAAACGACCCTGATGAACCTGATCTGTGGCCAAATATTCATCGACGTCATTTGTTACGGATACATGGTCCTGATTGCCATAATCCATATAGAGAGAAACAGAAAGGCGGCCGGGGTTTTCTTGTGCCCCACGAGGTGCGATTCACTGAAGAGCGTTACATGACAGTGATACATTACTTGAGGCAAAATGGATACAAAGTGCAGTACTGAAGGAATAATCAGTACACCTTATGGCTGAAATACATACCGCTCTTCTGCCTAATCTGTCATCCTGATTTTTCTTTGCAACAACCAGACGCCTTAAATTTAGCTAAGGAAGGTCTGCTGAAGCAAATCCCTTCACTCCGAGGACTTACACTTTGTTTCATCCTACTGTTTCAAAGCGATCTTATTCAACGTGGGAAGGTTCTCTAGCTGCGAAGTAGTTAATGAAGGCTGTGTCTACTCCGTCCCCCCTCCTTCGATAAATCTCTCAACTGCTGAATAAAATCGTCTTGAGTTAGCAAGACTGAATTGGTGAGATAACCCTGCCCAGAAAACGAGTTAGAATTAATTCCAGCATTTCACTGTAGGTTATCCTTGGTATGACCAAACGATTTCATCAAGCCTTGGGATAGACTTTGCGAGCTTAAGTTATTATTCATTAACCCCTTCACTACTTGAGGTCCATCTTGAGTTGAACAAAACTGTTCGGTAGCAGCCTAATGAATATGAAAAATCGTCGCAAGGGTTACAGAGTTGAATGGTGAATGGTGAGTAACTTTTCCTTCCTCTTAGGATACTAACCGTCACTTACGAGTGTTAATAGCTACATAAGTACTCATAACCCATGTACTAAATCAGACTCTAATCAGGACGATGCAATATCCAGCTATATTTATTTGCAGTACAAACAGCAGGGCAATGCGATCCCCCAGCCGATCAGTCATTCAAAGAAAAAAATTTCTCGTTAGTGCACTGCGGGGCCAGCCATACGTATCTATTACCTGGTGGGAAAAAAAAAATCCATTAGCTGCTGCATTACAGTATGTCACACAGGAGGAAAGAGAAACCGTAAGATTAATGCCGACCGTCTACTCGAATGCCATTAAGGCTGACAGTCGATTCATTCTGCCACAGCCTTCTCCCTAGATTGTGACACCAAACACTGAACTTTATATCAGGTGCCAATTGAAGCTGCTGGGTGGACAGGGATAAAAGGGAAACTCATTTTGATCGCCCCGGGAACCGAGCACAATTTTATTCTTTATGGCCGCCTGAATATGTTAATATATATATATATATATATATATATATATATATATATATATATCTATCTATCTATCTATCTATATATATATAAATATATATATTTATATAGATCTATATATCTATATCTATCTATATATATATATATATATATATATATATATATATATATTGTTACATAGCCTATGATTTCATAATCCTTTGTGTAATTTTAACGCACAGTTGCTGCATGTTTGATCACGAGCGTGTTCTGCCTCAGTCCCCCCCTTCTACCGTTATAGTAGAGTAAGTCGTTCTCTCTGTTATTCAGAGCGGGATTTTCAGCTCTTTGTCCCCATGGCTTCATTTGCGCGTCCTTCTTACAAGTTGTATCAAGCTCTCCTGGCCCCTATATAATGAGCTCAGTCTCTGCATCATTGCCACTTAGATCTGCTCCTCATTTTGTTCACATCTCTGTCCTCCCCTGTACAGATATTATTTTTGTGAGTGCTCAAGAAATCTCCAAACATCTAGCAGCTGTGTGTAATTTGAGTATAAGTGTTATTGCATTTTGTTCTTGTACTGTGTAGCATAAGGTTAATTCTTGGGCCTAGTGAGGTTTTTGTAATTTGTGTAATGGTTCTTCATGTCAGTCATTTTTGATAATAGTTTGTATCTGTAATAATTTATCTGGCATTCACTGAGTATTATCTGGTATCTCATTTTATCAGGGCTGACTTAGATAAATTTACTCTTGCTAATTTCGTGTTAATAGAGGCTATTGCAGTTAACTATATATTTAACCTGTTTATTTGCCATTACATTATCCTTATGAGTCCTGAATGTTTTGTTGTTAGTTTGAGCATTAAACTTTAACTTGTAATTTTACCTAACTCTTTTGTTTTGAACCTGGAACTTTACGGGACAGTAGTGATTTTTTGTATTCTCACTTAAAGTGTACATTATCTTTCTCTGTTCCGTAACATAAATTTGGCGACCTCTTATCAGGATATTCAGGATATTATCATAAGGATATTCCTTGATATTTTGTGACTGTTACTTATTAATTATGTCTACTATTACTACACTTGATGAAGCCAAAGATTTTTTGTCAAATGTGCAAACAGTGTGTGATGTACAAAACAGAACAAAGAATGAACTTAAGCTTGTTGCTCAACAATTGGGAATTGCTGTTCGCTCTCATCATTCTAAAGATCAAATTGTTGATAAGATTAATGAAAGCTTGTTTAATGTAACTCCTCCAAATGAGGAAACGCAGATTGAATTAGCTAAGTTACTGCTAGCCCTGCAAGAGACTCGTGTGAAGGAAGCTGAATTTCAAGCACGTGCTAAGGAGGCTGAGTCTCAGGCTAAGGAGGCTTGTGTTAAGGAGGCTGAGTTTCACGCACAAGTTGAACTTGCTAGGATTCAGGCAGACCATGAGTATCGCATGAAACAATGTGGAACTGGATCATCTAGCTCTGATGATTTTGATGTTGCTAAAAATGTTAAACTTGTCCCTCCTTTTAATGAATCTGATTTAACAAAGTATTTTCAGTTGTTTGAGAGGGTAGCTACAGGTTTTAATTGGCCCAAGGAGTATTGGCCAGTACTCCTTCAAACTGTTCTCACCGATAAAGCTCAAGTAACTTATGCATCTTTGCCTCAGGATCAATCTGATAATTATGATGTAGTTAAGAGCTTGATTCTTAAGGCCTATGAGCTTGTTCCTGAAGCTTATAGAGTAAAATTTAGGACAACTTATAAGCAAGATAAGCAATCCCATAATGAGTATGCAAAAATCAAAGAAGATCTGTTACAGCAGTGGTTAAATTCTAAGAATGTGGATTCTGATTTTGGTAAATTTAAGCAGATGAATTTGCTGGAGGACTTCAAAAGGTCTATTAGTAAAGATGCAAGCCTATATCTTGATGAGAGAAGAATAGATAATTTGTCTGATGCTGCAGTTTTAGCTGATGAATATGTTCTCACTCACAAGAGATATTCTAGAGAAAAAGGGAAAGCTGAGAGTAAGTACGTTGCCTCTACTCAGAGTACAGGTAACAGGAAAGAGAATAAAGATGATGTTTCTCAGGAAGTAAATACCAGCTTCACCTCTAGATTTCAGAAAAGTAAATGTACTTATTGTAGTAAGCTTGGTCATACTACGGAGAAATGTTTCAGGAGACAGCGTGATGTGAACAAAAAGGAGTCTTTAAATATTCAGTCAATTGGTCTAGTGTCCACTCTTGAGAGTTCCCAGAATTCTTTAACTGAGTTAACTGAACCTGCTTTGAGGGGTAACTTAAATTCTCATGATGGAGCTCCTCTTTTGAGCAGTAACGTGGGTGACACTCTCAAGAGTTCATGTGCTAATTTCCTGTCTGATGGTTTTGTCAGTCCTCTGGACAGTAATGACAGGAAATCAGTTCAAATATATCGTGATACAGGTGCTTGCCAATCCCTTATGGTGACCAGTGTTCTAGGCTCTAATGTTAATTCCTCTGATGAAACTGTAATCTTACAAGGTGTAGGGAATAATTATTTCTCTGTCCCTCTGTGCAGAGTGAATTTAGAGTCTGGTTTTGTTAATGCTTCCGTTATGGTTGGGTTGGTTGAGACACTCCCAATGTCAGGTGTAACTTTCTTACTTGGAAATGATATTGGTGGAAGTCAAGTGTGTCCAGCTCCTCAGTTGTCTAGTGAGCCAGTGGCTGCGGCCCAGGATTGTGATGTCCCTGATGTGTTCCCTGCATGTGCTGTCACTAGGGCTAAGTCTAAAGTTACTGGTGATTTAGAGGATAATGATGATGATGTTACCCTAGCTGACACTTTTCTTGCTAATTTGGACCACTCACCAGATGAGTCAGTACCCCGTAGTGTTGATAATTTGTCTCGTCAAGAGTTGGATGAGTTGCAGGTTGCTGACCCTGAGTTGAAAGGTCTAGCTAACTCTGCTTACAGTGAAGAAGAGTCAGCCGGTGCTTCTACTTGTTATTATGTAAAGTCAGGAGTACTTATGAGGAAGTGGAGACCCCCAACAGCATCAGCTGACTGTGAATGGGAGGTTGTACATCAAGTTGTCATCCCTCGTGTTTGTAGGCAGGATATCATTCGAATGGCTCATGATTCCAGTTTGGCAGGACACCTTGGAGTGAGGAAGACTGTGGCATGCATTTTGAAACACTTCTACTGGCCAGGTATCTTCAGGGATGTTTCCTGGTATTGTAAGTCTTGTCACACCTGTCAAGTTGTGGGGATGTGTAATCAGACCGAAAAGGTTGCACCTCTAGTTCCCATTCCTCCTTTTGAGGCGCCTTTCACCCGTGTGTTGGTGGATATTGTGGGCCCTCTTCCTAAGACTTCTTCAGGATTTTCTTCTGTGTTGACCATGATTGATATGGCTACTCGTTATCCTGGAAGCCATTCCACTTAGAAATATCTCAGCAAAGAACGTGGTTAAGGAAATGCTAGGGTTCTTCACAAAGTTTGGTCTGCCCAAGGAGGTACAGTCAGACCGGGAAGTAATTTCATGTCAAACGTTTTCAAGCAGTCTCTGAAAGAGTTGGGCATCACCCAGATCACGTCTTCAGCTTACCATCCCCAGACCCAAAGAGCGCTGGAGAGATATCATCAAACACTCAAATCGATGCTCAAGAAATACTGTTTGGAACATCAGAAAGACTTGGATAAAGGTCTTCCATTCGTTGTGTTTGCCGCAAGAGAATCTCCAAATGAATCACTGGGCTTCTCACCTTTTGAACTACTGTTTGGCCATGAAGTAAGAGGACCCCTTAAGTTACTCAAGGAATGCTGGCTGTCGGAGGAAGATGACGTCAACCTGCTGGAGTATGTGATGAAGTTCAAAGAACGGCTGTCCACTGCTTTGCAGCTGGCGAGAGAGAATTTAGGAGCTGCTCAGGAGAAGATGAAGACTTGGTTTGATAAGAAGTCCAGGTTATGCCACTTTCAGCCAGGAGATCAGGTTTTGATTCTGCTACCAGTTCATGGGCAACCTCTTCAAGCCAAGTTTAGTGGTCCTTATTTCGTGGAGAAGAAACTCAGTGATGTCATCGTCACACCAGATCGTAGAAAGAGCAAGCAACTATGTCACATCAACATGCTAAAGTTATATCACAGGCAGGACGAAAATAATCCAGTCTGCACTGTAGCTGTTCCACCCGAGTCTGCAAGTGAAGCTCTCCCATGCAGATGAGCCTGAGTGATAGTTTGGGGAAGAATCCTCATATCATGAATGATCTCCAGACTAAGCTTTCTCATCTACCTCCCGAGGAAAGGCAGGAGTTTTCGGCATTACTGCAGGAGTACCCGCAAGTGTTCCGTGCTACTCCAGGAAGAACCACTGTGTTGATGCATGATGTCGATGTTGGAGACGCAAAGCCAATTAAATTGCCTCCTTACCGTGTGAACCCAGTGAAAGTTCCTCTCATCCAGAAGGAGCTTGGCTTCCTGTTGGACCACAAGATGATTGAGCCCTGTCAGAGCGAGTGGAGTTCTCCTGTCACTCTAGTTCCTAAGCCAGGTGGGTCACAGATGCTTTGCATCGACTACAGACGTGTTAATCAGATAACTAAAACAGACACTTACCCTCTCCCTCGTGTGGAAGATTGCATAGACAAGATCGGAAAGGCTAGGTACATAAGTAAGTTTGATTTGTTAAAGGGATACTGGCAAGTACCGACTGCATTATATGGGGCTGAAACATGGAATATGGGTGTAGCAGAGAGGAAAAGTTTGAATGTAATGGAGATGAGATGTCTGAGGAGTATGTGTGGAGTGACGCGTATGGATCAGGTGCGAAATGATGAAGTGCGAAGGAGACCTGGAGTTGTTCGGGAGATGGCTGGCAGAGTTGAGCAGAGGGTGTTGCAATGGTTTGGGCATATGGAGAGAATGGATAATGAGCGATTGGTGAAAAAGATAACTAGATCTGATGTGAGAGGTGTAAGGCTGAGAGGAAGACCACGAATAGGATGGATGGACAGTGTGAAGAGAGCGCTGGATGCTAGAGGGATGTCTGTTGAGCAAGGAAGAGTGGCTGTGCGTGACAGAAATAAATGGAGAGAAATTGTGAATGAATAAGTGATGACGCAGCCCTGAGGGGATATTCTCCCGCATTTGGTCTGATCAGCTAGTCAGGTCAGGTGCGGGTAAGGGGATGGATCTGTTATGATGTGGCAGGGGTAAACCAGTTCTGCTGTCGGGCCCTGCTGCGGATGTCACTGATTGCATTGCCCAGTTGACCCTTGTGCGGTGTGGTGCGGTGAGGATCTGTCCGTTCTCCCCTTTGGGGCTAAGATGCAAATGAATGTGTTTGAATGGATGAGTAAATGGAGAGTGAGTCGTCCTGTCTCGGCTACCTCCCTTTCCTTGGGGGAAGCAGCCTAGGTATATAGATAGATAGATAGGCAAGTACATATGACTGAACGTGCTAGGGAGATCTCATGTTATGTAACAGTAGGAAAGGCTTTTGCATGTTCTGTAATGCCGTAAGGTATGAAGAATGCACCAGCCACATTTCAGAAGCTCATGAATGTTGTAACAGAGGGTTTGGCAGGGTGTGTTGTTTACATTGATGATGTATTAATCTTCAGTGACAACTGGAAAGATCACCTATGCCATGTCAGTAAATTTCTTGACCGTTTAGTTCATGCTAATCTTGTAGCTAATTTATCAAAGTGTGAGTTTGGTCAAGCTAAAGTTCAGTACCTTGGGTATGTAATTGGTGATGGACATGTTGCACCGCCAGGAGCTAAGGTTCAGGTTATAAGTGATCTTCCCAGACCTAAAAGTAGGAAAGAGCTACAAAGATTTTTGGGAATGGTAGGTTATTACAGGAGATTTGTTCTTAACTTTTCAATTCTTGTATCACCACTTACAGACCTACTGAAAAAGGGAGTTAAATTTGGCTGGACCGATAACTGTGAATCCTCTTTCAACAAACTTAAAGCTATTCTATTAAGTCAGCCAGTGCTCGCTACTCCAAATTTTGCTAAGCCTTTTAAGATGTCTGTTGATGCAAGTGATACAGGAGCTGGGGCTGTTTTCCTGCAAGAGGATGATCAGGGTATTGAACATCCTGTATCTTATTACAGTAAGAAGTTCACTCCACCTCAAAAGAACTACTCAACTATTGAGAAAGAGCTTTTGGCCTTGATTTTGGGTTTACAGCATTTTTCATTTTATTTGTGTTCTGGTTTTGACCCCATAGTCATTTATACCGATCATAACCCACTGAAATTCCTTAGTAAGTTTAAAGATAAAAATCAGAGATTGACAAGATGGAGTCTACTTCTTCAGGAGTATTCATTAGACATACAACATGTCAAGGGGAAAGAAAATGTTATTGCAGATTGCTTATCTAGACTTTAGACAGATTGTTTTAGAGTAATAAGAAATTTCCTTTGTAAATTTCTTTTTCTTTG
This sequence comes from Coenobita brevimanus, assembly GCF_032717465.1. Lineage (NCBI taxonomy): Eukaryota > Metazoa > Arthropoda > Malacostraca > Decapoda > Coenobitidae > Coenobita > Coenobita brevimanus. The sequence continues at coordinate 11,497,422 of NC_137012.1, forward strand.
TGGGGAGGTGTTACATAGCCTATGATTTCATCATCCTTTGTGTAATTTTAACGCACAGTTGCTGCATGTTTGATCACGAGCGTGTTCTGCCTCAGTCCCCCCCTTCTACCATTATAGTAGAGTAAGTCGTTCTCTCTGTTATTCAGAGCGGGATTTTCAGCTCTTTGTCCCCATGGCTTCATTTGCGCTGTCCTTCTTACAAGTTGTATCAAGCTCTCCTGGCCCCTATATAATGAGCTCAGTCTCTGCATCATTGCCACTTAGATCTGCTCCTCATTTTGTTCACATCTCTGTCCTCCCCTGTACAGATATTATTTTTGTGAGTGCTCAAGAAATCTCCAAACATCTAGCAGCTGTGTGTAATTTGAGTATAAGTGTTATTGCATTTTTTCTTGTACTGTGTAGCATAAGGTTAATTCTTGGGCCTAGTGAGGTTTTTGATTAATGTTGGGTTTTATGTCATTCATTTTTGATAATAGTTTGTATCTGTAATAATTTATCTGGCATTCACTGAGTATTATCTGGTATCTCATTTTATCAGGGCTGACTAAGATAAATTTACTCTTGCTAATTTCGTGTTAATAGAGGCTATTACAGTTAACCATATATTTAACCTGTTTATTTGCCATTACATTATCCTTATGAGTCCTGAATGTTTTGTTGTTAGTTTGAGCATTAAACTTTAACTTGTAATTTTACCTAACTCTTTTGTTTTGAACCTGGAACTTTACGGGACAGTAGTGATTTTTAGTATTCTCACTTAAAGTGTACATTATCTTTCTCTGTTCCGTAACAATATATATATATATATATATATATATATATATATATATATATATATATATATATATATATATATATATATATAATACAAAGTGGTAGGTCGGTGCGCCCACCATCCACTCACTGCTGTAGTCCTGCTCTCGGGTGACTACTCTTTCCTGTCTTCCTTCCTTTTATCCAGCCTTCCTCTTCTGCCTTCCTTTCCTTCTATCTTTCCTCTTCCTTCTGTTTACAAGTGGCTCTACACTGAGTGACAAGCCAAATAGTTTCGCGTACACCAGGAAACCATTTACTACGCTGGGAGGTAACAATATAACCATACAATGGTGCCTGGTGGTTTAGTGGATAAATAAGGCGCTCCAGCTGGATTAAGCCTGTGTAGGTTCATATCCAAGGAGTTGTTGGGGTTTATTGTTCAATTAATGCCACTGATGGATGAGTGAGGCTGGTCACTCATCTTAAATGTCAGGACCAACTTGCCTAGCCAGGGCGCCTACATTCCTCATGGGACAACACAGGTTTAGATCGTTTCGTTTCGTTTTTAAAGGCTCCAACATGCTTGCATGTGTCGGCCTTGGTCACCTAATGGCGGCTTTCCACGCTGCACGATCCATTGCAGCCTCCCTGTTCAGTCCCTTAACCCTAAGGTCACACTTAATGACCTCGTCCCATGTCTTTCTCGGTCTACCCCTCATAACCCCACCCCCAATATTAACATTTCTCACCTTCCTCACCCAATTATCATCCCTCATCCTCTCCACATGTCCAAACCACCTCAATCTACCTCTCCTCATCACAACACCAATACACTCCAGTCCCATCCTACCTCTCAACTCTTCCATTGTAAACCCAGCCCCTCCAGGCCTTGGATGCAGGGACGCACTGCACATCCACCTAATCATTGTCATTTCTGTACGTCTGAGCCGGCGAATGTCTTCCTCCTTCACTGCCCAGGTCTCACTGCTATACAGCATTACACTCCTAACACATGCTGCATACAAAGACCCCTTAGCACGTAGGGAGAGCCCTCTCAGTGTCAGGAGAGGCAAGAGCTCCCTGAACTTCTTCCAACCACTTCTCACCCTAGCCACAGAGCTAGCTCCAGCCCCACCTCCAGCACACAACATGTCTCCCAAATAACAAAACTCTTCCACACACTCAAGAGATTCACCAGCAAGTTCAATCCTTTCACGTCTGACGATCTCCACCTGCTCACCCCGGCACGCCGTACACAAAATCAGCATTATCTCGCAGTCTACCTCTGATACCACTACATCTCTTATGCACCCATATATCACACACACCGCACAAGATGGAATTACTTCCCATCTATCTATACATCTATCTATCTACATCTATCTATCTATCTATCAATCTCTCTATCTATATATCTATCTATCTACATCTATCTATCGATCTATCAATCTATCTATCTATATATAGGAGCCTCTGTGGTACAGTGGTAAAGTGTGCATTATCGTACACTGAAGAACGAGGGTTCGCGCCCCGCCAGGGTAAAAAACTTTGGGAGCGTTCTTCTGGCCACGTACTGCATTGGCGGACACAAGGGGTGCTGTGGTTGAACCAGTGTCCCATACTATAAAGTATGCTTGCACCCAGTCGGTTCTTGCGGGCCGATTACACTTGGTTCACAGACTACACACACATCCAAAGCCATTCCAACACAACAATTACACTTACAAGCACTTCTCACCCTACATACAGTCTCTACTAGACAGCCTAAGCCACTTGGTAGAGATACATTGAGTGTATAGTCCCCACTTCTGTAGGGATAGGCCGGTCCTGCAGTGGACACTCAAACGGCTGATGATTATATATATATATATATATATATATATATATATATATATATATATATATATATAAACACTCATTCGTCATTCTCTCTCTCTCTATCCCCACTTCCCAGCAAGCCCTCACAAGGTTTTAGTCTCTTCGTACCGTCAGTGGTCACTCCCATTTCTCAGAGCATTGCTATATGCTTCCCCTGCTCTCGATTTTTATTTTTTATTTAATTTTCTTGGCTCCTCCAGTAAGTTTTTAAAATATTATTGTCTCCCAGTTAGTACTGATATTTTTCTTATTTTTTTCATTTCATTAGTTTTCCTACTTTTATTTTTCTTCCATTGAATTTTATATTGATACGATGTATATTGTTATGTTTTTCTCCTTGTACATAAAATTTACAGAATTCATCTACCGGTATACGAGTATTTGTTTCTCATCGATGCGTTCTGCACTGTCAAAATATTATACGAGAATTATATCTCCAAAAATATCTGAAAGGAGATAACGTCATACTAAGATGATTTTCTGCATTAGCAGTTGTTAATTTTCTACATACAGTTTTATCTTTGGCTCATCTTTCTTTGTCTTTATTGTCTTTTCCATCTACTTCTGTTCCCTTTTCGCTTTATGTGTCAAAGTTTTAGTGCACTCCATCTACGTCTGTCGCTTTCCTACTGTCTCTGTCGACATTTTTGTTCCCTTCATCTAAAAGTGTTCAAAACCTCACCCTCTTTGCTAATCTGCTTCTCTCACCTGCTACGTTTCTTCCCATTTTGCTCTAATTATTTACAGGTTTGATTGCATCTTTTTCGTCTACACATAGCCCTTCCTTCTTTGTCCCTACAAAACTGCATTTCCATCTGATTCTCTCTCTGTTTCGTATTTCGCCTTCTCTTTTCTCACTATTTTCCATTATAGTCACGTCTGCTTCCTTTAGTCGGTCTCTCAGTGTATCAACATCCATTATCGTCGTCTATGCCTCCTGCTGTATTCGTCGTTTCTGTTCATCTGTTATTACTGTATTGTAAATCCTCTTCTTCTATGTTTATTTTGTTGCCCTTTCTTTACCTATTTATTTTCCCTCCTCTTCTTATATGTCTGTTTAGTTCTTTGCTCTCTGTTCCGTCTATATTTCCGTCCTCTTTATTTATTTCTGCGTTTTTTCTTGGTCTTTGTTAAATCAATGATCAAATGAAAACTTAAAACCCCCGGAAAAAAAATGTCAGACAATTAGCTAAGTTTAGAGTGGCCATAAAACCCGACAAGAAGACGCCGGTAAAAAATTCCCAATCCCTTTTACCAACCTCTTAACACTTGGTTTGTAGAAAGGAATATAAACGTGAGATTTTGTAGGCAGACAGTGGTTGCACTTGCAGAACTTGTGGAAGTCAACGATATAATACAGAATTTAAGCAGATGAAATGACACATTACGAGTACTGATCAATGGATATGCAAAAAGAGGAATTGAAAAAGAAGACTTAGAAAAGTAACCAAATTTTTAGTAAGACACATAGATATAAAAGTTAGAGACCTAGAGAAGCAACCCGATATGGATAAATACGGTAAAAAGATAATAAGAAAATTTACACCTTCCACCCGTCTTTCAACAACTGGCTTTTGGGGAGGAAAGTAAAAATGACAATTTCTGAGTAGACAGTTAAGTACTTAGGAAGATTATATATATATATTTATATATATATATATATATATATATATATATATATATGAAGATTTACAGATAACTAGAGATCCAAACAACAATCAGTATATTGGTAGTGACACAGATGAATCGATAGACAAGCACATATAACCTGCTGTGCAACTGGAAGGCGGCGACTCCAGGGTGACAGCAGCCTCATCTAGCATCTCTAGAGGAATGGAAGCACATCTCCCAGTGCACATTTCATTTGTCGCGTATATCCGTTTATTGATCATCCCTCTTGTACCTTCTGTAACTAATATTTTAATGGCTTATTGTCCTTAATTACTCGAAGTAGGGTCAGGGAGTAGGGTGAGCCTCTACAAAGTACCACCACATGATGCTAGTTTTGTTTGTAATATTGTTCTAGATATCAAGTATTTAATACAAACAATTCCATTGTGCATAAACAATATACGGTTCCTCTATGGGTTGGTGGGCCACATTCACAGTTTCCGTAAATGCTATGACTGGCAATCAAAACTTTGCTGAAGGTGGCACTTCAAAGTGTCGCCCCCAGTGACTACCTTTGTTGTTGTTGTTGTTGTGACCCCGGGCTCATATGAAACGTGAATCTGGTGGACTGCAGGCTCAACCTGCATTTCTCCCACTGCCTTCATTCTGGTGGACAGAGATGGAGTTAAGGGGCTCATGTACTGTATAACCAGGCAGTTGAACTGCTGGGTAATATCGGTGCCAGAATAAGGTGTCCATTTTTAGCACTATGACTTCTGTAAATAAAAGAAACAGAGAGGCTTCACTATCCTAATCAGTTACATCCTCATTAGTGTCACAGGATTTCATCTCTATTACTTCCAGGTTTAATCTTACCAGAGAGAGATAATTTATACAGTATTCCGTATCAAACTAATTGCAGTTTTACTGCAGCCCGTATTCACGTATTCATTCAGGTTAGGCGTGACCCATTGCAGTAAATGTCTTAAAAACAACCTCCATTAAGTCTGTCACTTTCCAAGCGACATATATATATATTTTTTTTTGTTAACAAAATCACTCCTCCATGTTGATCTTTCTCACTATAGTACCCTTGCATCTAACCAGAGTGCTCTCTCTCTCTCTCTCTCTCTCTCTCTCTCTCTCTCTCTCTCTCTCTCTCACTCACTCACTTAACATTCCATTCCTTCTTAAATTTTTCTCTCCTACTTATTTCCCCCTCTTCCTTTGCTGATCTCCCCTCTCCCCCTGTCTTTTCTCATCTATCTTTTCCCAATTTGTAATCAAGTTTTTGCTCCTCTCTCTTACCCCCTCTTGCTTTTTTCCATTTTTGTATTTGCTCCCTTTCTTCACTTTTCTCTTTCCTTTCCCCTCCTCCATCTCATGTTCTTTCCTTTCCTACTTTTTCTTCTCCATTTCCTCCCCTTTCTTTCCACCATCGTCATCATTCTTTCCTCTTTCCTCTCCTTTATTTCTTTCCACTTTTCTTCCCTTCTTCTTCCTGCTCTCCTTTCCCTTGTCCCATTTTTTTCTTCCTTTATTTCCTTTTCTCTTCCTTATCTCCTTCTATATCCCTTCCTCTCTCCCCTCACTCTCTCTTCCTCTTCCCTACCCCCTCTCCGTCTCCCTCCTCCCACCCTTCCCTCCCCCTGCCCCTCCCCCTGCCCCACCCTCCGACACTCAGCTGGTCGGCGACTCTGTGAGAAAGTGAAGACCACACCTGCCATCATCACTCACTTCCTCTCTGCCCCCTTACCCTCCAGTCCCTCTTACTCCCTGCCCCTCCCCCTCTTACCTTCCTGCCCCTCCCCCTCTTTCCTCTCTGCCCATCCCGATCTTACTCCCAGTCCCTCCTTCTCTTAACCAATCTACCCCACCCCCTCCAACCCCCTGACCCACACCTACCCCTATCCCCAGCCAACAATCGTTCATTTAAATCCGCTGCCCTTCTAACGTCACTACGCCCCTGGCCCTTTTCCAGTGCCTCCACTCTCCTCGTCCTTCCTATCTCTCTGCCCTCTTCATCCTCTCGTTTCCCTTTCCAAAGCACCTGCTTCCCTTCTATTCCCCCATCTCCCTTTCCTAAGCCTCTGTTATCTTACAATTCCAATATTTCCCTAATTCACTCTAACCTTCTCAGTCACTTCACTTTCCTGCCTTTCTATCCTCGTCCTTAACTGGTTGAATGGTCTTGTTAGTTACAACCCTCCCTATACCAAATAACCAATAAAAGACCAACAGTTTTGTTGCTGTTTGCTTTCCTTTGTACACCTTTATACTCCCTGTCCCTCAACCCCTCCAACTCCCCTTGCCCCTCACAGATTTCCCTGTCTCACTCTCCTAATGCCCTATCCCCTACCTACTCCCAAGCAACTTTATATCTTCCTTTCTCTCTCTGATCCCCGTGTCTCCCACTCCTACCCCCAATCCCTCTTTCATATTCCCCTGTCCCTCCTCGTACCCCTCCATGCCCCTTTCCTATGGCCTCCTTTCCCTTTCCCACCCCCTTGTAATTCCTGCCCCTCACATACACCCACTTCACCCCCGCCCTCACAACAAGTGGTCCCGCCCTCACCCTTGCCCTTACATCTGCCGTCACCGACAACATCCACAATCACTCATAAAATGTGTAATCCTCACCCTTGCTCTTACGACATTTAGTCACCCTGCCCTTATATTTTCACCCAAATGCAGTTTCGTCTTACAACACTCACATTTTGCCATTCCTGTCACCTGCTACGACAGCACTAACCTTTGCCCTATTACACACACACACACACACACACACACACACAGAGTCACACATCCTAGGCCCTTATCTTACTGTATACACTAACAGTGAACCCTGCTGTCATTTACATCTTAATCATAATACCATCCTCCATCCAAATTCTAGTCACACTTCTCACACACATGCTTACCCAAGTCACTACCCTCACAACATCCACAATCGCCCTTGGCCTCACGTCCAGTATCGTCCTTCATCCCTGCTAAGTGAGCAACCTTTGATTTCATTTCTGCACAGAGGAGTAGACTGTAGCACCAGTCGAGCAGGGGCAGTACTCCTGAGGTGGATGGAAAGCTGATGACAGGGAGTGCTGGAGCTCCCGTTTCATCAGCCCTCAGGACTAGTTCCTGACCATCCCCCTTTGCTGAACTTTTTCAGTGTCTCAGTTACACAAAGAGTAGGCCAGCATGCTCTCCAGTACAAATTTCTCTATCTTCACCAAACTACATGCACAGTACACACTACACTTCCTATTCAATGATCAACAAAATTGGCGTCTATTAATCAAGCCTCGGAGTCCCCAGGGGGGGGGACCATAAATGCCCCCGCCATCTGCCCCTCTCCCGGTGACGACTCGAGGTGCCTGGAACCACTGTCTGACTCTCTTCTTCTTCATTTCTGCAACATTCGCGGCCTTTCATCTAACTTTCGCTATGTTGAGCACCACCTCTCCTCCTCTAAACCTCACCTTCTTTTTCTGACGGAGACTCAGCTGTCTGAGGCAACCGACAGCAAACCCTTTTTCTGTATCCTCCTACTTTCTCTATACTCATTTCAAAGCCAAAGGTGGCTGTTGTGTATACATAAGCAACGACTTATCTTGCTCTCGTGTTCCTGAACTCGATTCTTCTGAATTCTCCACACTCTGGCTTCGGCTTTCCTGTCATTCTCTGACTAAATATATCTGTGCTGTTTACTTATCCCCTAATTCTACTGACTATCAAAAATTCTTCGACTATCTTACTTCTACGATGGAACACATTCTGTCCATTTCTCCTTTCTCTGAAATCTCCATTCTAGGAGATTTCAATGTTCACCACCACCTTTGGCTCTCCTCTCCTTTCACGGATCCACCTGGTGAACAAGCCTACATCTTTTCTATCCTTAATGACCTAGAGCAGCTTGTACAGCACCCTACCCATATCCCTGACCGCCTTGGAGAGAGCTCCAACATACTTGACCTCTTCCTCACAACTAATCCTTCTGCTTACTCTGCTAATCTTTTCTCTCCGTTGGGCTCCTCTGATCACAACCTTATTACCTTAACCTGTCCTATCACTCTGGTACGGCCTGTGGACCCTCCAGGGAAACGTCGCCTGTGGCATTTTGGAGCCGCGAACTGGGAGGCCCTCAGGCAGTACTTCTTTGATTTTCCCTGGAATGATTATTGCTTCCATGGCCATGAGCCATCTGAGTGTTCCTTGCGCATTATGGAGGTTATTCTCTTGGGCATGGAAGCATACATTCCTTTCTCATATCCTTTGACTAACGCAAGAAAGCCTTGGTTTAATCACGCTTGTTCTAATGCTGTCCGCAACAAGGAGAGGGCCTACAAAAGGTACCGGAGCCAACCCATCCCTGAATCACATCATCTTTATGTTTCTGCCCGGAATCGTGCTAAGTCTGTTCTTCGCTCTACTAAAAATAATTTCATCCATACTAAATGCTCTCAACTCTCCAACTCGAATTCTTCCCGCTTCTTCTGGCACCTTGCCAAAAATCTTTCTAACAACTTTACCTCATCATCCTTCCCTCCTCTTTTCTACTCTGATGGTTCTGTAGCTATTTCTTCTACTGATAAAGCAGATCTCTTCAAGACAGACTTTCTCCTCCAATTCCACCTTAGACAATTCCGGTGCTGTTACTTCCCCACTTCTCCCCTCTGACTTCCTCATGGCTGACATTAAAATTTCTTCAGCTGATGTATTTTCTGCCATCACTGGCCTCCATACTAACAAGGCATATGGGCCTGATGGGGTCCCTCCAGTTGCTCTCAAAGAACTGTGCTTCTGTG
>NC_137012.1:11506571-11635539 GCF_032717465.1 Coenobita brevimanus
TACTAATTTCATTTGCCGCCCCTATCACAGCTCTCCATACACTCTTTCCAGAACATTTTTTTACATTCGCTCCATATATATATATATATATATATATATATATATATATATATATATATATATATATATATATATATAACTATGCATGCAATCTGGAGGGTAACAAGAATGAAGATATTCATCAGTGTACTAAAGGGATTAAATTTGATGTCCTTCAGTGTTGGACTTTTTCTTCTAGGTGTATAGTTTGGTACATAAATGTTTCATTTCTCTGTATTTTATATCGAGACACTAAAATGTATTTCAGAAACCTACAGATACTTTCAGCATGATCCAACAACATTTGGTAATACTTTATAAAACAGGAGTAACATTACTGGGTGAACATTATTATCCACTACTCTGAATACACGCAAACGTTTGATTTTGCTCTGCTATTAAACTGCATCTACTGCACACATAGGAGCATATCACACCATTTTTTCCCTCATGCATCATAGCAATGAATATCATCTAAGAACAAGAAGAGTACACTAATTTCCTTCTTATACAAAAATAGTAGCCTGCAGAGAAAATCAATGTTAAGCTGAGAAGAAGTGAAGGTACGCGCTATTATTGTTCTCTGCTATACCTTTGTTTGGCAGAGTTCAAGACCTTGTCAGTATGCTGATGACCATACTTGTTCCTGAGCTTCCTGACATATTGCACTGGAGAAGGTAATAGTCCATGTACGCATCCACGGTCTCCTCCCCTCTCCACCTGGAATTTACCTTCTGCATTCCTGGGGAATAGATATGATATAGGTGGCTCTTGGTAGAAATGCAGCTGTACCGACTTAACTTTATCCTGGACCAAAAAAAAAAAAAAATTACTCTCTCTCCAACCAGAGGCCTGAACTGTAACAAGAGATTAATTTTGAAATTACAGTACAGGTGTTAGTCAAAAGAAGTGCAATGGGATGGACATTGAGCCTTTTTCTCAGCAGGTGAGCTGCTGAAAAGACGCGGCTGCAAGACAAATCTCAACCAGGTAAACAAAACTGAGTAATGCAAGTTCTCTTCGGCAGGTTTGTCCTGATTAACATCGTAGAATGAGGATGATGTAAGTTTTAATGAATTACTGCTGCTAGACGTCTTTCTTCAAAATACAAAAATTTGATATTCTAAGTTGTTTTTTAAGATCATCAAAGACTTGGTTCAAAGTGTCTGCCTCAGTTGAACAAGGTCGTCCGGAGGTCGATTGAACTAAAGGGTCAGACACCATGAGGCACTTAGCTGCTTTGCTTATCTCAATAACGGGTCTTTGAACCTATGGTGGAGTACTGACTTACCCCTTATGGGATGCAAGACCACTGTATATATCCAGGTTACCACAGTTGCCTCTTCCAACTAAGAATTCTAGCCCTCACCGACTGATTCTTCCCCTGTCCCCCTCCTTCCTTTCTGACTTGAGTAGTATGGCCCAACCATTTTGGAGCTTACTTTCCCTTGTCTGTTCACCACCTCCCCTAGGTGTTACCTTACAATACACCCATTTTACCAACAACCTACATAGGGTAGATGGGTAAGAGAATCTAGTTGCGCCACATCATCTCTCGCTCAGTTATACTGTCACTGTCGCAATTACTCTCTGAATGACGACACTTATTCCTGCCTTACCAATCGCTCATCCCAAAATCTCTCCATCACTACCATAAGCACTTCAGTGCTGAATGTGTTAAAGGGATACAGTTTGATTCGGTACATGAAGCTTCATTACCACTTTCATAGCGATGTAATGTGCATTTGCACCTCAAATTTTCTCATATTTTGATTATATCACCCCTATTATATATATATATATATATATATATATATATATATATATATATATATATATCCAATCATTTCTGTAGCACCCCTCGGGGATATAGGGCCCCTCATATATATATATATATATATATATATATATATATATATATATATATATATATATATATATATATATATATATAATCCTGTGCCCTATGAGGAGCGTAGGGAGCCGGGGGCTGAGCAATTGGTCCTGACATTTAAGATGAGAGTGACCAGCCTCACTCATCCCTGAGTGGCATTACATGAGCAATCAACCTCCAATCATCCCTTGGATATGAAGCTTCACCAACTCAGTCCAATTGAAGCGCAATAATTACCCACTAGACTACCAGGCGCCAAAATTTGGTTATATGGTTTACCACCCAACGTCGTAAATAGTTTCATGGTGCACAGGAAACCATTTGACTTGTTACTCAGTGTAGCGTCACTTACAGGCAGAAGGAAGAGGAAAGAATGAAGGAAAGAAAGACAGAAGAGGGAGTGTAAAGTTACCCATGGAGGCAGAAGGACAAAGGAAAGAATGAAGGAAAAGGAACAGACGAGGATGGAAGGAAAAGAAGAAGGATGGAAGAGAGGAAAGGGCAGACACCCGACAGCAGCACTACATCGAGTGAGTGGATGGTGAGCGCCCCCAACTACCATATATATATATATATATATATATATATATATATATATATATATATATATATATACAGTTTTTCAACAGTTATTCAATGAACATTCGTGATTATTTGTTGTTGGAGAAAGGTACCATGGATGACAACGGAAGGGAAGTTTTTACCTCCCTGAGCCCCCATTTAATTTGCCATCTCTTATCACATCGTATCACTGACTATCGTGACATTCATCATTGTAGCCTTCACGTTAAATCATTCTGTCCGTTATATACTGGCTCGCCACAGCCACACAAGACCTGGGCAAGGCTAAAGAGTTGAGACGCTTAAGACAAGTTGCCTGTCACTTTCACACTGCGCAGTGTTTTCAAACCATTTTTTTTTTTTTTTCATTTTGGGCCATATGCACTTGGGAGCGATTTACCTGACTCATCGACGGGCATTCATTTGATGGATCAACAGTTGTGGCTGATGAGGTGTATACAGTGATTAATAAGCGTGATGAACGAAGAGAGGAATAAAGTGTTTATTGGAAGTCAGTAAGAAGGCATGGATGAATGAAACTATGCCAGCAAGAGTGGAAAAAGACCATGATTGTACTCCTGTACAGAAATAAAAGTGAGAGTGAAGTAAGTGCAAGAAATTATCTTGGCATAAGTTTACTGAGTTTTGTAGGGAAGGTATATGGAAGAATAATATAGAAAAAGTAAGAAAGTTAACAGGAGTCCCTAGTGAGTGATGAACAGGGTGAGAAGCTTTAGGAGTGGCAGAGGATATGTGGATCAAATACCTGTAGTGAGACAGTTAGGGGAGAAGGCTTGTGAGAAGGACTACTAGGTGTTTATGGCATTTATGGATCTGGAAAAAGTATACGACAAAGTAGGAGCAGACAAGGATTGTAGAAGGTTTTCTCATGTACGTTGTAGATGGTAAGCTACTAGGTGTCGTCAAGAGTTTTTATGATGGTGGTAGGAGGCGTGTGGAAGGGGTAAATGGTCATCTAAGTGAATAGTTCACGATCAATGTGGGCGTACGGAAAGGCTGTGTGATGTCCTCATGGTCGTTCAATATATATATGGATGGGGTGATGAGAGAAGTAAAAGCACGAGTACTGGAGAGACGAATGGCGCTGGTCATGAATGGTTGATGGACGGAATACAAACGTCTCCAAAATTTGTTGCATGTTTATGATGCAGTGCTGCTACCAAATACCGGACAAGAACTTGGCAGACTAGTGCAGAGTTTACACGATGTCTGTGAACGTCGTGCCTTGAGAGTAAATGTACGGTACAAAAGAGTAAAGTGACGGTAATCGAGAGAGAAGAGGTTCATTGTTCGTTCGTTGAAAAGATTCCCTGCACATATAGCCTGCTGGTACGAATGGGTCATACATTAGCCCGGTCGATGGTGTATGGGCTGATTAAAAAACGGTAAGTGGGGAGGACAGGACCTGGGGAATGCCCAGCACACACTTCCTGTCTCCTGACTGGCTTTGTGGTGTGTGTGAGAGAGAAGGTGATTCCCAGTGTGATGTTACAGTGAATGGAAAGAGACAGGAATTGGTGAGAGAGTTTAAATACCTGGGTACAGTGATAGAAAACAGGAAAATGTTCAAAAGAAGTGGAGAGTAGAGTGACACAAGGAAGGAAAGTCGCTGGTGCTATGAAGAGAGGAGCCTTGATAAGAAACAGAGGCTTGAGTGTTGGAGAGATGCAAAGGCTTACATGAAGAAATGTTGGTGCCAACATTAACATATGGGTGTGAGGGAACTGTGGTGTGGCACATGAAAATGAAAAGTCAAGAGTGAGAATAGTGGAGATGGGATTGCTGTGGAATGTAGTGGGTAGGATACGAAATAATGTATTCGTGAAAGGTAATGAGTGAGGGAGTCAGTGGTCTCCAGAATCGAAGAGAGTGTACTAGAGATGGTATTGTCATGTGGAAGGGAATACTTGGATGAAAATAGAGTGAGATTTGGAAAATGGTATATCTAGGTTATTTTGAAGGAGGGAGGAGAGCGAGGTAGGCCAGAAGGAGAAGTTGAAGGGATATAGCGGATGAGTGTGTAAAGAAGAGAGGTATGGATGTAGGTGAGGCTAGGGAACTGAGAAGAGATTGAGCTGGCTGCATGAATGTTGTGAGAAGTGCATGATCAGGGAGTTGGTACTATTTTTTAACGTGGCAGCGTTCCAGATTGACTCTATCGGATATGATTATGTGGAGCTACAGAATGTGGTGAAAGTTTTTTGTTGTATTAGATAGAGCCAAGTTTCCAGGGACTTGAATGATGAGTGAACGGAAGCGTGGCCCATTTTGCTAGGTAAATTTGGGCTGTCTCGACGTTGCTACTCCCCTCATTTTGCCCTAGGCCTAAGTGAGAGAGGAGGTCCGGATGATGATGATGATGATGATGAATACCCAATGCAATAAATGATGTTCTACAGGATGGGGATCCATTTGGCTTGTCTGTTAGTAATAAAATCATGTAATGGTCACGTCTACGTCATGTGAATGGATTTTTGGTGCCTCTTTAAAAAAAAAAAAAAAAAAAAAAGAAGCAGAAGGCATTCAGTTCGAACTATCAATGAAATGCCCACTGAAATCAGCGAGCCACACACTCCCTTCACTCGCCATTTAGCCATTCAGATTATTGGCTTCACTTTTTAAGTCAAACCCACTGCTGCACGTACTGGTATCGACTAAAAGTGAAAAATACGTTTGACTAATTGAATTGTAATGAATGTTCAGCTAAAAAGAGATAATTGAACCAGTGAAGTCAAAATATCTCTCAATATATTTTGACACTGACGTGTTTCTTAATTGGTATATATAAAGCCATGAGTAATTCATACAACACTGTAGTAGTTTTCTGCCTCAGTAAGATCAGTTGTGTTATAAACGAAGCTAGCTACTGTGTAGGGGCTATGGTTGTAAGACACCCATTGAAAAGCTCGTGCCCTGTGGGCATCGCTTCTTTCACTATGTTACACCTCGTATTCTCCGATCAGCACCTACCCGTCTGATGACTACCTACCTACCTAATCCCCACTAACTCACCTGATCGTCACCTGTTCTTGGTCGAACTTGCACTTCAGGTGCAGTCATTTAGAAAGTGGTGAAAACTTTGGAACCAAAATTTCCTTCCAGGAGTCCTATAACTGTAACATTAATCACATAATCATCATTATCTTCATTAGTACCATCACTCACATCATCACTCTCAGTGACTGTAGGCTAAAACAACGACATGTGCTATTTTTTCTCTGAGATACTGGTCGGAATAAAAGTAATATGAAAGCTTACAAGTAAAGAAAAATTTTCCGTGAGAGTACCAGTATAACAGTTCAAAAACCCCGGTGTGCAGTGATACTTGGAAGATATTTGGGGGGACAGGGCTAAAGACTATGAGGTTTTGAAGCCTGTTACATCACTATTGCCTGTGGAGTGATGCAGCTTAGTAGATGGAGAAATTAAAGGATTCATGATGACTCAGTTGTGGGAAGAAATATATAGATATAATATTTTAATAATTAAACACTTTGCGGTGGTCTGACCCATGTGGAGAAAATGAAGAATGAGAGGCTAACTGGGAAAGAGTTTGTGAGTGAGGTGAGCTGGGAGAATGAAGAAAAGGAGACAGTGAGGTGCAAGGATAAGGTGTCAATTTCTCCCGGTAGAGAACGACGATATCCAGGTATGTTGTGCCAAAGAGAAAGTGAAATATAGAAGCAAAAGGTTGGGACAAAATATGAAGAAACTTTTCTACAGGGTGGTCCTCAGAACTGGTGTTAATTTAGTATCCTCTCATGAGCTCAGTTTGTTTTGTAACTCTCAGTCTAACTTTGTACTGTGCGACATATGAATATTCTGGAGGGGTCACACTGGCACGTCAAAGATTTCCTTTTTGTATGTTTTTCATATACTGAATTGTTGATACCAGTATTCAGATTAATAATTACCCTTACTAATATTCCTAAGCATTGCTCATCCTATCGTTTTCATCTGCATGATTGAATACAAGTACCAATGAAAGAAAGACATTCGAGAGCCGAATGCTAATCGCCAGCCAGAATATGCTATTGGCCAAATTACAAGCTCGGCCCCCCCACTGGGGGGGGGGAGGGCGGGGAGCGGCGCCCATCCCTGGGCGGGCCGGGGGCGCCATCCTTGGGGAGGCAGGAGGCGGGGCCACCTCAGTGAGGGCCGGGGAGCCGAGCCTCACCCCAGGGGAAGGGGCCGGAGGATTTTGGCCATACTTGATACTCTGAAGGTTTCATATTGATGGCTTAAGTCGTTCATGAGATATAATGGTGCTAAAGGCTGGCGATAAAAACTAGTTGACCTTTGGCGGCCATTTTAGTGACCTTGACCTCGACCACGACTGCCATTCTCGAACTCGATTTTGACCTTATCTTTGGATCCCTGAAGATTTCATGTTGATAGCTCAAGCCGTTCATGAGATATAATGGTGCTAAATGTGGGTGATGAAAACAGTTTGTCCTTTGGCAGCCATTTTGCTGACTTTGGCCTTGACCCAGAGTCCCCATTTTCGAACTCGGTGAAGATTTGGCCATATTTTGATACCTTGAAGGTTTCGTATTGATAGTTCAAGCCGATCATGAAATATAATTGGAACACTCCCCCCACCCACACACACAGAGGCGGGCAAAACTTTAACGCTCCACCTTGGTAAAGGTGGGCGATAATAATCCTCTGTTTTAATTGTAAACTAGTAAAAAACAAGGCAACATTTTTGGAGGTTTCCTCTCACTCACCACACCTTTGGCCATTTCCTCTTTCTTTTCACGTGAACCAGTAGCGTGTCTGTTAGGCAATCATCAACACTCCTCAGGTTGCAATAGAATGTTTTCATTTGGCAAGCATTCTAACATAGGGTGAATAGCTCTATACTATAAAACTGTAATGGGAAATAGTTTAAAGACACAAGATCAGAGCTCTTGGATATATCAACGCACCTGAGGCGCTAGATCTCTCTAAGGTGCTGTAGGCAGTGACTTTGATGCCTCAAACCCATGCAAAGAACGTTTAGGCAACCATCTGGCTCTGAATTCTAAGGCCCTGATTTGAGAAAGGTGATGAGTTACCGTAGCCGAATGAATGCATGTTAAGCGAAAATCTAGTGAACTTAGCGTCTCTCTTCAAACATTTTACAGGGACACATGAGTGTATTGGAGGTACTGCAACCAGATACGTTGTATCATAGTTATTATGTAGTGGAATGCTTATGAGCCAGTAGGCCCACAAAAATGTGGTACATATATGATACCTGCTCGATACCAACCCACGCCATGCCGTGAGTGCAAAGGGTATATTCGCTTTACCTGAAAAAAATATACAGAGTGAAATATTACTCTGAAGACCCTAATATTGTAACCTAAATAGATTCTGTTATAAATATACTGCTTTTAAGTTGGTACTTAATTTACTTATTTCAATTTATCCATTGTTACACCTAGTGTTCAGGGCGATCTCCTTCAGTGTTTAAAGGTAACTGAAGACCGTGTTCCTAACTAGCGAGTTTTCTCTGTAACACATCCATTGGGAAGGCGGCATTCTCTCCAATAGTGTTTTCTTTTTGCTAGTTAAATGTGCAAGGCTTGTTCTAAAATCCTTTTCTCTTAACTCGTGGCATGCGACTTACCCATTTCAGTCCACTCTAGGAACATGCGAACTACCTCAAGTGACCGAGATTTCTAACAATGTACCACGAGCTCGTAGGTGCAGCGTCACACAGTCTTTATGAGATAATAGGATTTCTGTCATCTCCCATCTCTACTTCCTAAATTGAGCCCAGTATCAAAGTAACAGTAGCTACTATTGACGAAATTCATTTACTTCCTGATCCATTTACTATGGAGATAGCACTAAGGGAAGGTTCAAGCTTTTCTTGGAAAACAACGTACTAATGATAAAATCTAATGCAGGGCCAACAGCGAGTTAGGCTATAGAGGGAAAGATTAAATAAATCCCCCAGATCAGCACGTTACTCTGAAATTATGGCTTATTGGGGTAACTGGCAGCTCACTGAGGATTTGACAGGAGTGTGACACACTCATACAGTTGCTGGTCTCCCTCCAGTTAAGTAGTTTCTGACCTCAGTAACTATAACTGTTGTCATCTGAGCTAAAATAATTCATGGGTAAATGTGTAGTATGTGAATTTTTGTTTTCGCTTTTTGTATTTAAGATCATGTAAGGGACAATCTACTGTACAGACAAGGTGTAATGGAGGGAAAGAGCTATACTATTGGTAGCAAAGTCCTTTCGCCTCTCCTGCTTGTCTTGCCCAGGAGCTTTAAAAAACCTTGTCTTGCCCGGGAACTTTGAAAATCAGTCCAGTGAAATCAGAGCAAGAAAGAATTATTTCAGTTGGCCAGAGATCTGTAATTAGTGTTGGCTACTGCAGATTCGCCAGACTGGTATCAAAGTAGAGAAGTGGGATAGGCAAAAAGGAATTTCGTTGCTGACAGTAAAACCTGGAAGGTGTAAGAAAATGAAATCAAAGTTCTAGGAAAACTGAATCGTTTGGGACAGGAGAAATTTTGTTTCTGATTGCACAAACAGAAAGATGCAACAGAGTGAAAGAAACTCAATGCAGAGAGAAGCAGGTGAGTGGACTTGACAATACTTTCTGTTAGTAAGTACTAGTCATGCTATGGAAGAAACGGCAGTTACCTCGTCGATGATGTAAGTCAGGTCCTTATCATTGTAGAAGGTTTGGGGGTACCAGGATGAATAACATGCTAACACCCCGCCAGGGCGCAAGACTCGCCTCACCTGGAAAGAAATATGATATAACTGAAGTAAAAAGTCTGTGGCAGTAACACGAGCAAAAGTTTCTCAACAGTTTCCTTCCAATATTGTGTTTGGTCTACCATGATTCTCATCCCTCGTACTACTCTGTGCAGTAGAGACATCGACGCTGTCTTAGCTCAAGTAAGTGCACAGCGATTTGCTTCTGGTTGACTAGTCATGTGGGAGAACGGAATAGAAGCAGTAAACGGTGTGTTGGGGGAAGGTACTACACGAGGATGGGTGTGCAATGTCAAGGATTTGTTCACTTAAATTATATGTAACTGGTTCTCCTAATTGCCATGTTGTTTGTGAATACTTGAAAGCTGGAGTGAATTAATATTACACAAATTATTTCTACACATCAGATGAAATTGTTTACTATCACATCATGACTTTTGCTTGTTCAACAGACCCGCCATCATAGCCTCAGAAGAGGGGTGGGGAGAGAGATTTCAGGATTTAAGGTCACTGGTAGATTGCCAAAATATCATTTGCACAATATTAGATGGATCATTCATTTATATCTGCTTAACACATGCGCTGCCATCTTTTGTTCCATTGATCTCCTCATATTTAACCCGCCATGTGCTGGCTATTTTTAGCCAAATGGGTCATCCCCGTGCCGGCCATTTTTTGACCTTTTTTTTTGCTAAAATGATAGATTTTGATGTGGAAACAATTAATTTCACCAATAAAATGCTCACCAAGGCTCAAAACGGGTTATATTGAGTCCTGCATACTCGTGTACGGGTATAGCCGCTCCCTCACGCTCACCACGTATGTGAGAGAAAGCCGTTTTCTATGTAAGGTATACTCAGGTTTTTATGCAGGGAAGGTATAGCAATATTCAGAACACTTTTCTGATTACTTATTACTTCAGCATCTATCACAATTTGAGTGTCTTTCTCACTGTGAATGCATTATGTTACACTTACTTGAAGATAGGTACAACCTGACTTCATTACGTACAGCCCTGGCACTTACAAGAAGGTATTTACAACTTGACTTCATTATATAGTCTTTACAATTACAAGAAAATATTTACAACATACACTTACATGAAAATTTACAAAATGCCTTCACTACAGTATGTACAGCACTGGGTGAGGCATACAGGCAGAGTGAGGCAGAGTGAGCGTGAGGGGGGGAGTGAGTGAGTGTATGGCCTTGACAGCCTGGGGGATGGTAGAGGAACAGTTACCTTACATCTCTGCCAATTTTTACCTGCGAATCTTGAAAAATGCGGTCACAGTGAAGTTTTTATTTTAAACCGTTTTTAAAAAGGCACTGGCACTGGCTGCAGAATTACGTCAGACCGTTTTAAACCGGCACTGGCACTCGGTGGGTTAAGCATGAGAAAGATAAGGGTAAGCGTATATCATGTATAATCAAATTTCGAATCAGTTAAAACAGGTGTGCCACAAGGCATCGGTCCTGGTTCCAGCCCTGTTCCTCATTCAAATTATGGTCTTTTGTATGTCACCCATAATCCCACTCACGCATATGCAGATAACTCAACGCTTCAAGTTCCTTTGCACTTAACCACTCATTCACAATATGTTGATATCTTTAAGTTTCAACATAGCACAGCAATCTCCTTAAATTAAGACTAATCTAAGATTATCGAATGGGGACAAAATAGTATTGTCACATTTAAAGGAAAACCAAACACATCCAGTTTACTGAAAGGCAGATTATTGCCTGATTCCTACATTACCTTCACTGAAACCAGTATTTTCATGTCTTATTGTATTGTAATCCTTGGTATTTCACCTAACAAAACTCTCAGTTGGACCCCTAACGTAACAGCACTTGCTAAAACCGCCTCATAGAAACTTGGATTATGTACAGAGTCCGTACCCTCTCCACCGATGAGCAATTTCCTATAATGTACAAGTCAGTTCACTGTGAGTTCGAATATTGCTCACCCTTTTGGTGTGGATGTGAGAAAGTTGCACTAAAACAACTAGTCAAAATTCAGAACAAAGCCTATAGAATATTTGATAACCCAGCAATTACAAATGAAATACCACCCCAACAAGAATGTATGTTGCCTCTCATGCATTATTTTAGATACTTTTACAGTAAATGCTCTGACGAAGTGGCACTCATTGTGCCATCTCTATTCACAACACAGGCATCTGGTAGCTCTCATGATCTGACAGTAGCAGTGTCATATTGCAGAGCTTCTGCTTATCATAAATCCTATATTCCTTGAACAACTTCTCTTTGGAACTCGGATCCCCAGATTAGTTCCCCCCCCCATACTTCAACCTTAATTAGACTATACTTAACTTCAGCTACAATTCATCCACCAAGATATGGTGGATGAATTATAGTACAATACAGTTATTGTAAAAGACTGGACCAGATGTTGTTGGTTTACTCTTACCTGTCAGTATTATGGAAACCTATATTTTCCCATCACAAGCATAGGGGCTCAGGGCAAAGATTTTTTTTTTTTTTTTTTTTGTCCAGGCATTAAAGTAGAGAATGACCAGTAGTTTGCACCCTTGCGGTATTAGGTGAACAGTAAACCCCAACCATCTCTTGGACGTAATACTTTATGAGCAACACCTGGAAATGCTGCAACTCACTAGACCAATAGGCGTCCATAAACTTATTAACAGTAACGATAATTAATGCCTCACCAGGACAACCCCACAACTTCCTCTCTTCCATTAAGAAAATGAAACACCAACAGCTCAGGCCCCAAGCTGTTGACACAAAGCGATGCTTTCGGTATACCTCCGCCAAGCCTTGCACACGGATTTGCCAAACATCCTCAATGACAGGATTAATTGAAATGAGACTAAAGATAAACTAAGTCAACCCAATATGACCTTGTTCTTTGACCCACTGACCTTGCTGACCTAATCAGTTCATCATCCCATCATACTGTACCACTGACAAAAGTTTGTTCGAAAACTGTCTAGGAGTTTAGGGGATATATCGCCCACACCCGTGTGACCTTGATCTTTCACCCCTTGCCCTTGCTAACCTAATCAATTTATTGTCCCTTCATTCTGTATCACTGACAAAAATTTTTCGAAATTAGTCAAGGGGTTCAGGAGATATTGCACCCACAAGGATAAACTAAGTCAAATGACGTTGAACTTTGACCTCTTGACTTTGCTTATCTAATCAATTCATCCTTCCTTCATACTGTGTCACCGACAAAAGTTTGGTCGAAATCCATTGCGGGGTTCATCAGACATCACACCAAAGCCCATATGACCTTGACCTTGTTAATCTAATCAGTTCATCGTCCCTTCATACTGTATCGTAGTCAAAAGTTTGGTCGAAATCCATTGAGGGGTTTAGGAGATACTGAGCCCACAAGGAAAAACTGAGTTGGCCCCATATAGTCTTGACCTCTGACTCCTTGACCCAGTTGACATGATCAGTTCATCATCTACTCATACTACATCAGTGACAAAAGTCTGGTGGAATTCCGTCGATGGGTTTAAGAGATATTGCGCCCAGAAAAGTGTTAAGGACGAAGGCACGCACCAACGCATGCACCCACTCACGCACGGATGGATAGGCCAATCACCTAATGCCTTCTTCACCAGAGGTGGGCAGAGGCATAAAAAGAATCCAAAACCACCAAAAAAAAAATCACAAGTAAATAAATATATATTAAAATCTAATTCCCACAACATTTCGAAATTGATTTTAGGTAATACTCATCTGTTCGGGAGCAAAAGAAGTTACAAAATAAATACCATAGTGTGTGCACTTGAATAGGGAACATATAATTGGTGTCTTCAAAACCACATTTTCTTCCCCCTCTTATTCTTATTTTACCTCGATTCACATCTTCGCATACCGGGTGTTATCCACGCCTGAAGAGGCATCCATTTCCTTTCTTTTACATTCCCTTCCTCATTCTCTTGTTTTCTTAAGTGATATTATTTATTGTGCCTTGCTTAGCCTCGAGTTTTAAGATCGTCACCAATATGATTCCCTATTTACTAGAAAACAAAAATTTTCTTCTAAAATGATAGTTAAGAAGTAGGAATGGCAAAAGTGCACATGCAAGAAATGAAAAAAGAACAGAAACAAGAGAGCATTCAGGATGGGAGGAGAGAATATGGAGACCTATACCCATTACTCCATTCCACACTTTAGCCACAGACTTGTAGCTGGTGGAGTGGAGCAATGAGTATAGGTCTCCCAATCTCCTCCCATCGTGAATGCCCTCTTGTTTTTGTTTTTTCCATCTCTTATCTGTGCACTTTTGCCATTCCTACATCTTAATAATATTTTAGAAGAAATTTTTTGTTTTCTAGTTTATGATCTTTGCATAAAGCAATTGTCAGATTTGGATTGTTACATGCATAACTTACTGAAAAACTAACACGAAGGTGCCTTCTCATGAAAAAAAAAAAGAGGTATTTAGGTATTGTACATTCTTTAACTGTAGGTGAGCTGTAGCTAACCAATACTGCGCAAATGGCGTGTTTACTGGTGACAGTGAACAGTTTTCAGGCCGAAACTCGCGAACCATAGCCTCAATACTTTTCTAAACATGAAAAGAAACATCTACACTTGACAAGGGCAACATTTTGGTGTATAGTACGCTCGTGTGCGGCTTTTTAGGTTTGGAATTATGACTGACAAAGAAGGAAAGAAAGAAGAACATGATCGATATTTTTGTGGTTCGATTTTGCTACTCCTATGAAGGTTAGCAAGACTTTCGCGAGTAGTTTTGCACTTGAATATCAAAGATCTTTAGTTCAAAAGCTTAGAACTAAGCTTTGTGATCGTTTTCTCATGGATGTTCCCATACCCAGTAACAGACGACGCCACTCAACATGCGTCATTCCTATTTACGGAGTGTTAACGCACTCCGTAATATTGTTCCTTTCATGTATCACGTCATTCATTATGTATGTTCAAATTCAGTCATACACATTCATATCGCAATCAAAAGGAGGATGTTGACCCTTTTGTGCATGGTAAGTTTCAATAGGTTTTGCATTCCACAACACATCAGCTTTCTCGGCCAATCCCCCCGCTGAGTGCTCCAAAAAAGTGTATTCTCGGCTTATTTTTGCCACCCAAACATTTTTATTTTGCTACAAATCCCACATATTCCTGTTCGTCTATATTTGTTCTACAAGATAAGCAAAAAAAACAAAAACACACACACACACACACAAAAAAAAACACTATATGTACGTTAGGGCAGTGTGAATAAACATTCGGGAACATTCATCTCACTTCCCAACATCATAGCTTGAATGTTTACTAACCTACCTGTAGATGTTATACAATCAATTGAAATAGAATTTTATTAGTTATCGAACGGGTTTGTTGGCATTTTGATACGAGGTATGGTTTTTGAGTAATAAGTGAAAAGGTAAAACCTATTTCTGACAGACAACAGAAATTTTATTCGAGGAGCTCTAGCGGAAAACTTTTCTCAGCAGTGTTATATTTTTATTTTATCTTATGCAGAATTCCATGGCTTTCATTTCCTATCAGAACAGTTCTACACCCCATAGCTTTTGAGAAAAATGCAAAAAACTACGGTGTACCCAAGCATTGTCATGACCGTAGGGCAGTTTCCGCCTCCCTCTAAGCTCCTGCGTGTACTTCACCAATTCCATGTACACTAGATATGCACACTATATTCAAATGATTCATTGTCACTATTATTATAGTTGAATACTCACATTTGGTGCAGGAGTAGAGGCAGTGTAGTTGATTAGAAACAGTAGCATAGTCTTCGTCGGGCCAGTGGCTGGAAATGACCTGGAACATTTCACAAACACCTAACTTCCTATTGCAAACACCAAATCTAATCACAATAGTGCCCAAAAATTATAGATAAGCACTATTGGTATTATGAAATATGCTGCATGGCTGGGAAGGGGGTAATCGAGGAGATTTAAAGGGACAAGCCAGCACACAAACTTCCCCCACTCACAGCTCATTTGGTACTAAATAACCTGTCTGCTCTCTCGCGGGTATCAGGATCCACAGTTGCCAACTCGTTAATTTTGATGAAAGCCGGGCAAGCTATGATGCCTCCAAAAATGATGCAAATCGACTGAAAAAGTTTTTTTTTCTTCTTGGCGAATATTTTATGGTTTTATGATGTTAAAGGCATCACTGCATATTTACAAGGAAAGACCCTAATGACGCCTAATGCATCACCGTGTATGAAGGGTTAATCAGGATTACTCAGATCATATCGATCAGTGTGTGTGTGTGTGTGTGTGTGTGTGTGTTAAAAAGTATGTAAATTAGAAGCATAAACAAAAACAAATCTGTAAATATCTTAAAGTATATATATTTGTACAAGAATAAACAACCACGAAAATTTGATTTAATGTAATGTGAATATTTTATTCTTTTCGGGCTGTCATGGTATTAAAGTAGGTTTAAGGCAACATGTCATAATAACGATAAATTATTTTGGCATAAGCTACATTTACCTGGATATATTACTGGTGAAATTTATCCGTGTGACGTCATATGTTACGATCATGCCTTATTTCCGGAATGTGGGTTGATGTCGAAAAAGGTTAAGAAACACTGGTCTATATGCTTCAACAATCGACCTTGCAGAATGGGGTGGGGAATATCTTCTCAGCGTAGATATTTCCGAAGGAAATTTGTTTACACTTTACATCGTATAATATAGATTATATATGAAAATAAGTCGCATTACGTAAGGGAATAATTGCTGCTTCTAAGGGCAGTGTTTCAAAATTATATCAAATAATGACTTATATAAAAGAAATGAGATATAAAAAGAATTAACCCTACAGGAATTAACCGATAAACTGTACAATTTAAACCTAGCGATGATGACAAAATGTACTGAATATACTGCACAGGGGTGGCCCATATCACGCTCCTCTTCCTCTCTGCCAGCCGATATAATCGTGTGTTGCGGGTACAGTTCAATTAGCGTTATCAATGTCTTCCCTACACCATTTATTCATTTACGACTTCCACTGCCACACCCTACCCATACCAGCAAACAGAGCCTCCTCCACAATACCAGAGATACCATCAGGCGAGGGTCAAGTGGATCGCTGTTTGTTTTATCGTCAGTCTGCTACATCAATTCACTATGTTAGGTATAAGGAGTGTGTTTATATTGGGATAAAAACCTCATAATTTTTTTCCTACCCAACTAACCCCCGACAGTGAAGAATAATCACGTATGTCTCATCGCCTCATGCTAGGCCATCTTAGATTTCGGATCTCTTGTTGCAAAGATTCTGTATATTGTAGTTTAGTCTGTGTGTGTGTGTGTGTGTGTGTGTGTGTGTGTGTGTGTGTGTGTGTGTGTGTGTGTGTGTGTGTGTAGTCGTTCTTGTATCTTTCTGTTCAATTCTACCCAAACAAATTTGGTGACCGATAAGTCTTCTTTACCATATGTCGCATCCTTCCCATTTTAATCAGGCTCCAGATTCATAACCAAACTGCCGTTGCCATGAATTGTTTATGTAAGAAAACAAGAGACATGGGGAGACTGTGCCGTGTTCTTGATCATCCTGGGAAAATAAATCACAGTTAGTACGGTGAACTGATGTAAGTAATGGCTCTGGGTCGTGAGTGGAATGATGCAGAGTTATTAAGGAATTTTCATGATAGCAAGCCCTCTTACACATCACTTGTCGTCGAAGGCTATCACGAATATTTATTGACTTCTCACACATATTCATGTGGTCGTCCTCTAGCTCCATCCTTTCATTTCTACTGGCTTTATGGGGAAAAAACTATTGTCAGGAAAAATCCTATCACACATACTGTACTGTTCCATCACACTTTGGTAAATGTTTTAGCCTCACATGTAAACCCATAATTCTTCCAACTTTTTCATCCCTGTTCAGTCATGTGTATCTTTGAATGCCTCTTTTTGATTAAAAAATAAAAATCTTTACTTGCCGTTCCCAGCTACAGGGATTAATAACCGTCATGAATTTGTTTTCAGTCATCTAAATTTTAGCATAATATCTCCTACACTGACGTATTGTTTGTCCACATTTTTATTCACTTTTTCATTCATTTACTGCAGTGATTCCCAACTGTGGCGCTTTATATCCTTAGTGTGCCGCAAAAGTTTCCTGAAGTTGTCGATCTGTGCAATCTAACTGGTGTAAATTGTAATTTCTTACATTGGGTGACTGATAATGAATGAATGTCCTTCACGTTAATGTAAGCAACCTCATCCTGCACTGCATTTTTACGAAAAAATGAATACTGGACACGAAGTATCAAATAATCAAGTACTGTGTGCGTGACACACCGCCAGTATTTTTTCTGTCTTCACACACACACACACACACACACACACACACACACACACATACACACACACACACACACACGCACCAAAGCATGTGCGCCATTATTTAACTGAGTGATAAGTCTCTTTTTTCAGATTCTTAGATCGTATCTTCGGTTCATGGACGACATGAACTTTACATATCTTCACCGCTGGGGCAGAATATAATGGCATGGCGAAAACCTGTTTAGCAACTGTTTCGAAATCAACTTGTATCATTAACAGGCTACTACCGTACTACCGTTTCTTTTCATCTAGTACTGTGTTGTAGACCATCAAAAAATGCATCGTATTACTCAGCCTTATTCTGTACGGTTGGTACCCCACCATTCTCAGCCCGTAGGCATGAATGAGTTTATTCAGTCTCGAGGAATGTGAATCTAACGAGACCTCATAAATCATATATGATGATTCGGAAGTCATATCGTAATTGTAATGCAACGCCTTCTCCTGCCACGTCTCCAGATCTCAACCCCATTAAGAATATTTGGAGGCTAGTAATGCAACAGTTAGATGATTTTAGTTATGTCGTTAGGAACTGCGCAGCTCTGGTGAGTAGGGTAAGGACTTGATAGCAGGCACTTCGGAAGGTCAATGGACTGACACTATCATCGACGCTGAGCACA
This sequence comes from Coenobita brevimanus, assembly GCF_032717465.1. Taxonomy (NCBI): domain Eukaryota; kingdom Metazoa; phylum Arthropoda; class Malacostraca; order Decapoda; family Coenobitidae; genus Coenobita; species Coenobita brevimanus. The sequence goes on from NC_137012.1 coordinate 11,524,797, forward strand.
TAGTAACAAGACAGAAACGTCCCATTCAAAAGCAACTGAGCGACACGATAACTTCAAAGCTAGAGTAACATCATAGTTATACTTTTACAAGAAAATAAAGCTTATATTAATTTCTGCAGATACTGGTGTAGTCAGAATGCATTACTGTTTAGAGAAATATAAGAAACTGCATAAGTTATCGTTCGATATCTTATATGGTCAGTCAAACGGAGAAATGCCCACACAATTATCTTACTATCAGAGGACTTTGATGCATGGTCGCGGAGAGTTTAGACGTGTTTTTCTGGCTCTCCTCTAGTTTTCAGGGCTGCCTCACCGGCATTAGTTTTGTAAATACACCGTTAAAATTAGGATTAGCTAGTACTAATTTTCCTCCCTACCCTTGCTAGAGATATAGCAAGTGTCTATATCTATTTACTAAGATTACCTTTGCTTACTCGCCCACGGAGGGTCCCCCCCACTGATCGCTCTGGGGTGTGAAGTAACACGGTCGGGCCTCCCTGGAGTGGTTTGAGAGGGCAATCTTAGCCATAGGTGTGTTGTCCTGGTTTTTTTGTCCCTTGTTTGTTTTTTCTCCTTCTTCCCATTTCCCCCTTTAGGGGGAAGTGGTCACTATGGCAGACGCCACTGCTGCCTCACCCCCCTTCAGGGGGGGAGGTAGTCCTGACCGACCCCCGACTGTCTCACGGACGGACTACCCCCAGACTGAACGGCCCCGGACACGCCCTCTGCTAGATATTAACGTTAAAAATTCCAGTTTTGTTTTGCTGCACGCGGTTGGTTCTACTCCCCTGTCCAGCCTCAATCCCTTCATTATCAAGATGGTGATTGTTGGATGTGCAGGAGAGGTAGAACAGGTAAAAAAAACTTGCTAGCGGAGGTCTCCTAGTAAAGACTGCAAACTCGTCCCAGGTTAAGGATTTGATGAAGATGAGCAAATTCCATTGCTATGATATTGTGCCGACGATCCCTCATTCCATGAATTCCTGCAAGGGAGTCATCACTTTCAGGGACCTCATGGTCATGGAAGAGGACGACATCATACGTGAACTTGCTCATGAAGATGTAATTGAAGCCCGTTTCATCACGAGATTTTCCGAGGGCAGGAGGACGAAAACGGCAACGGTTATATTGACATTCGGTAAAGTGACTCTCCCAACCCATATCAAAGTGGGGTATGAAACTGTTAACTTAAGGACATACATCCCTAACCCACTTTGTTGTTTACGATGTCAGTTATATGGACATCATGCAAAGTCTTGTCGGGCTTCTCACTCAGTCTGTGGCAAGTGCACAACGCAAGGTCATGATGCTGAACATTGCACATCAGAGGGTGTCAGCTGCTTTCACTGCAAGGGTGCTCACTTCACTTCCTCTAGGGATTGTCCAAAGTGGAAGGAGGAGAAAGAGGTCTGTGCGGTGAAGGCGACTGAGGGCATCTCTTTCTACGAAGCAAGGAAAAAGGTGAAGGAGTTGCATGCAACTCCCACACCGAATAGGTCCTATGCTTCGGCAGTGATGTCCCGCCCTGTGATGTGCACTATGGAGACGCAGACTGATCTCGTGCTTGTTAACCCCTACACCGCGGGCTTGTTTACCAATGACTTGCGTGTGCCGCGGGGTTATTTGGGCTCTGACAGACTCTCAAAAGATATTTGCCAAAAATCAGTTATTAGTCCTAGAATAATAAAATTACATATGCTTATGGCACATACCTTCAGCTTTCTCCTGGAATGATTGTTGAGCCTTCGTCGGTTACCGTAGGACTTGTGGAGACCTCTGAAGTAGGGTAACGAAGTCTCCACTTTACACTTCCCGACAACCCGTAATATGATTACCACAGCCAGATACAAACACTATAAACACTATTCTACAATTTTCAAGTAGTTTGGGATCCATACTCAAAAAAAAAAACACTGTGAAAGCAATGGAAATTACGAGCGCGTCTGATCGTCGCACTGGCACTAGTTCGCGTTTGTTACTCTGTCATTTATTATTCATAAAACCCCTCACACTTTATATTTCTATTACTATATAACACTTATATATATCTACAGCCTTTATCCATAAGTTTCCTTCAGTAGTATTAGTTTATTGTCACTGTAGGGATTCAATTTCTTTCAGTAAAATACGTAGCATTCACTTTCTCGTCCTGTATACTGGCATTGAGAGTGAATGTCACTTTCATCTTCACTCTCATAACTCATAGCATTCAGACATGCTAGAGTGAAACTTTCACTTTCATTACTCCTAGGGTATATACTCGTATTCTTATAATACTACTCATTTACATTTCTATTTACGTTCTCTATTTTATTTACGTTATTTACATTTCTATTTTATTTACACTGTGTTGTGCACTGTCACTTGAAATAACTTATAAAACTATTTTCCATTGTTCACGTATATTTACATTCATTACTTTCACTTGCTGTTTACACATTATTTACACATTATTTACAATTCCACTTGCACTGTTTTACTCAATAGAAAGATCGTAGTCACTCTTTTATCAACTGTCAGCCCTTTACCTCTTTCCACACGAGGTTTAGTAGGGGTAAAGGTCACAGGGCCATTTGCATGAGGGTGAAAAAAGGCCTTGAAGTCAGCAAGAAGAAACATACGTACTCTCGCTTCGGAAGATGAGAGTAAACTGATAACGGAGGGCCAGCGTGAAGGCCTGCTTTAGGGGTTATTCAGAGTTACCAATATTGGTTCTTGAAACAGCTAAGTCTAGCACTGATATGATTGGCAGGAAATCTAGACAATACATTATAAATTTGGTAGTTCCAGGTGAATGTAAATATCACTTAGGCTTCTCCCTTCCCTCCTTACATGTATATTTATTACGAAAATAGATTAGAGGCCTACTTAGGAGATATATATTCAGAGCTACCAATGTTATATCTTGAAACAGCTTTGTCTAGCACTGATATGATTGGCAGGAAATCTAGACAATACATTATAAATTAGGTAGTTCCAGGTGAATGTAAATATCACTTAGGCTTCTCCCTTCCCTCCTTACATGTATATTTATTACGAAAATAGATTATACGGCATATTTCAAGGGGAAAAAAACAGCGAAAATTAGCGAACGAGTGCACGTGAGGTGTTGTCAGGTGATGATTAGCCAATTCCAGGTGTATGGCACTCTCACTTACCTTATTTCTTTCTTGTATATATTATTTGGTATAAGAATAGGACATAGGGCTTATTTCAATGGATGAAATCAGTGAAAAATTCCACCCCCCCCCCCCCGAGCGTAGCACGGCCGGGCAGGCGAGAGGATAGGGTAATGGAGGGGGTAGGGAGGGAGTCAAGAACGGGGAGAAATGGCTAAATTGTCAACAATGGATGGGAGTACAGATGAGATTAGGAGTGCTGACTAGTGTTGGACATTGGCAGTACTGATAGATGATACAAGCCCCCACTTGGAAGGCCGGGTGAATTCAAAATAACACAGAATCACAAAAGCGATGCCCCGCGGTATGATCCCTTGCTCCCAAGCATCACGAAAGTGACCCCCCGCGGTTAAGGGGTTATCAAGTCACTCACTCTACCTCCACCTCCACCTCTAAACCTCCTGTACGATCCAACTCTCTAAATGACCTCCCTAAAGCTTCATCATACTCACAGGTTCCTGCTGCTTCTCAGTCAGTCAAGCCTAAATCGAAGCCTGACAAGACTGTAAAACATAACTTCACTACCCTTTCAAAGCCACGTCCTCATGTCCTCCCTGCTCCTAGCCCAGCGAGGGAGAGGAAGAATAGCTCTTCCTCGGTGGAACCTGGGAGCCTTGTTATTGACGATAATATGGAGGTTTCCGTCAGCAAGCACCGGGAAAGGTCCCCCGGTAGCCACTCGCCTGGTCGCGGGGGCATAAAAACTAAACACACTGGCCCCCTCGTAAATCATAAACCATCACATTCACTATACTACAGTGGAATTGTAGAGGTATTGGGAATAAGTTACACAATATAGCAATCTTGCTTTCTATACACAGGCCAGACGTTGTTTGTTTACAGGAGACCCGCCTGGAGGATCATCCTGATCCTCCGCAGTTAAAACACTATCACTCATATAGAAGATATGAAGGTCACGGAGTAACCATTTACACACACAAATCACACCCACAAACGGAAGTGATTCTAAATTCTACTCTGGAAACGGTCGCATGCAGAGTAAAATTTAATAACACGTATCTGTCTATTTGCTCTCTATACTGTCCTCCACATGTTCACTAGCTGAACATCTGCCTGGAAATAAGTTAGTGTTGGGCGATTTTAATGCCCATCACTATCAATGGGGTAGCTTGAGAATTGATGGTCGTGGGGAGCAAGTAGCCGACCTAATACTACACTCCAACCTCTGTCTTCTGAACGATGGTAGAGCGACTCGTGTAAATGATCGTACTGGTATCTTTTCGGCCATTGACTTATCTTTGGCCTCCCTGGTATTCTTCAAGATCTCTACTGGGACACTTATGACGACTCCTTGGGAAGTGATCATTTACCCATCTGTCTTTCTTATACACGCGACATCATTTCGGACCCTCCACCTCCAAAATTTAACTATAAGAAAGCAGATTGGGGATCCTTCTCAAGGATCGCCAATTTAGATATATCTGAGGAGACCATAGATGTTAAGGTCGAAAATATAACTACTTCCTTATTACATGCAGCTGAGGCTGCTATTCCCAAGACTTCTACAGTTCATGCAAAGCATAGAGCACATTGGTGGACGCCGGATTGCCGACAAGCATTAAGAAAATGCAATAGGAGATACAGGATTTTTGATAGTCAGCCCACTGAGGAAAATTTTATTGCATACAAACAGGCACGGGCTGAGGCAAGGAGAATAATAAGAAGGGCTAAACGTGACTCCTGGCAGTCCTTTGTGTCCACGGTGACTCGTACAACACCATTACATAAAGTCTGGTCCACTATAAGATTATTAAATAATAAATGCCCATACTTCCCTGTGACCACCTTGCAGGTGAATAACACCACCTATGACGAGCCCGTGGACGTTGCTAACATCCTCGCCAGGAGTTTTTCACATGTAAATAGCTCAGCCAATTATGACCCACGTTTTCAACATCATAAACGCTTGGCTGAGCTACAGATATTAGACTTTGCCACAGAAGACGTAGACTCCCTGTACAACTAAGAGTTTAAGCTAGATGAACTGCTCCTTGCCCTTAAATCTTGTAAAGACACCAGCCCTGAACCAGACACCATCACGTACGGTATGATCCAGCATCTTAATCAGGACAACCTGATTAAGATGTTAGCATTGTACAATGAGATTTGGGCGTCTCGAACGTTCCCAAACTCATGGCACTTTGCGCACGTCATACTAATACCCAAAGAGGCTGGTCGTCTTATGAATCCCACTTCATTTTGTCCTATTGTGTTGACTTCTTGTCTATGTAAGGTCATGGAACATACGGTTAACAATAGGCTTCTTTTTGTTTTAGAGTTGAAGAATTTGTTAAATGATCAACAATGTGGCTTCCATAAGTACAGAAGTTCACTAGATCATTTAATGAATTTGGAACATTGTATTGCAGAGTCATTTGCCAATAAAGAATTCATGATAGGGATGTTCTTGGACATCCATAAAGCCTATGACATGACCTGGCGACACGGTATACTAATGAAGCTCTATGCTTATGGTTTAAGAGGAAATTTGCCTGTTTTTATTTCAAATTTCTTAAGGGACAGAACTTTCTCTGTCAAATTGCCCCGTAACGTAACATCGGATATATTTATCCAGGAAAACGGGGTGCCACAGGGAAGTGTGCTTAGTCCTACTTTATTTAGTATTATGATCAATGATATTCTGTCATCAGCTCCCATCCTGAGGAATCTTAAATACTCGCTCTACGCGACGATTGTGCAATATGGCACTCTTCCCGTAATGCACAATTTTCAGCTGGGCGGATTCAAGCAGCCTTTGACTCTGTCCACCAATGGACTTTGCAGCGGGGATTTAAGTTTTCCGTGCGCAAGTGTGCCGCTATAGTCTTCACTAATCGTAACGTACCTAAATTGTGCTTAACTTTGGATAATCAGGCAGTACCTTTTCAAAATTCTGTAAAATTTTTAGGAATACATTTTGATCATAGAATGAATTTTAAACTTCACGTTAATACTTTGCTTGCTCGTTGTGATAAACCGTTAAATGTCCTCAAGTACCTAGCAGGTACTACCTGGGGTGCTGACAGAAAATCTTTATTAATGGTGTATAAGTCCCTTATTCGATCGAAGCTAGACTATGGCGCACAGGTGTATGGCTCGGCATCCGATGCCACGCTGAAAGGATTGGATGTGTTACAGAATAAATGTTTGCGAATTTGTCTTGGAGCCGTCCGGTGTACCCGTGTGACTCGTATGGAAGTGGAGGCGAATGTGCCTCCCCTCCGTATTCGCCATGACCACCTGGCCTTGTCCTACGGCATAAGGACATTAAGGAAAAGTAATATCAGCAATGTGGCCTGTACCCCCCTGCATCAATACCACCACCTTCTGCGGGGGGTGCGTCGGCCACTTGCCGTTCGCCTCCACTTACTGACTCAGGAGCTTGGTGTGGACCCCAGTGACTGTGACAAGTTGGTGTTTAAAAAGATAGCACCTTGGGAGCCACCCGGCTTTACAGTAGATGTCTCATGGCTCCCAGCACCAAAGGCCAAGGCGCCGGAGGCGGAGGTCCACCACTTGTTTCGTGACATCATTGTTCGTCACTTGGAGTCCCATCAATTGTACACCGACGGCTCCAAGTCGAGTGAATGTGTGGATGCAAGTGTGTGGTCGACTGAATGTGCACTTAGGTATTGGTTGCCGACTCATACATCTGTGTTTACCTCCGAACTTTTTGCTATTGACAAAGCCATAGACTATGCTCTCAATTCTAGGCATGACTCATTTGTCATATTTTCAGATTCAAAATCAGCCCTTCAGGCAATTGCATCTTGTACTACGGACTCTCACGAGATCCAGGGCCGCATCGTTAATAAGTTGCATTCATGCAACAAGTCATTCACGCTGATCTGGGTGCCTGGTCAATGTCGTATCTACGGCAATGAGCAGGCTGACTTACTTACAAAGTCGGCTGTAGATCTCGAGGAGACTTGGGACGTTCCTCGTGATCTATGGTTGAGTCTCTCTCTCGGAAAGAAATCAATAAATCTTCTGTGGCAAGGTCAGTGGAGCAGACTAAATATTCCGACCTGTAAGCCGTACCTGGGCTACTGGGACACCGCCAACCACCCCAGTCACCTGGAAGAAAAAGTGTTGGCACGGTTACGGCTCAATGCCACCATTTTAACACATATGAAACCTTATATGGAAAGACGCTTCCCACCGCACTGTGACATCTGTGATGCGGTGTTATCTATCAGTCATATCATCCAGCGCTGTCGGCGATTTATTCGTGAACGTGCTTCACTTATAAATTACTGCAGCGCAGCAGACGTCCCTTCACCCTGTCCACCATCCTGGGTGATGGGGACATTGTTATGACTGATAAATTGATGGCTTTCTTGAGAGAGACCGGACTGATCAGAGTGATGTGACTTTTTTTACTGTGTGGTTATGGTTTTTATCAACGGTATATATGTATATATTGTAGTATTAATTATGGTTGACAGTTGACATATTTTAAATAGTTCCTCCTCCCACTGATCTATTTCTAATATAAATGTCCCCTACATTAAGCCAAGTTCCTCTCCTGACAGTCACCAGCTGATGAGTGCAAGTGTGCAATATAGGAAGGTACTGGGCACTTGCAGTCGATGGTGGTCTGCTGGGAGAGGTTCTTCACTTATTGTATAAATTATGTAAGTACATTATACTATCCTGCTTAAGTTATTCTAATTAGGGCCGACAGCTGACGTATATGGAAATGTACCTGACTCGTCTGGTTCCCTTTCATATATTGATGTCCCCTATATTAGGTTGTGCCTCGACTGACAGTCACCAGGTGATGAGTGCAGGTATGTCATGTAGAAAGGCATAACATATCTGCAGTTGATGGTGCTCTGTTAGTCGAGGTATTTTTATCATTAGTTTAAGCCTAGCTATTTGTCTCTGTAGGATTTAGTATAGGTTAGCGATTTGTCTGTTAGGTGATTAGTTTTAAGGTCTTTAGATTAGTTTTTCTTTATAATATAAGGTATAAAAAATATAAAACCAAGAAAAAATTTAAAAAGATAAAAATACAAAAAAATAATATTAAAATTATTATATATATATATATATATATATATATATATATATATATATATGTACGTTTGCATGAAAGTGTGTCTGTATGTATGCATGGAAGTGTGTGTGTGTGTGTGTGTGTTTAAATGTATATACATATATATATCCGACCTTAATAACCAGGGGCTTCGGCCCCAATGGTTGATAGGCCAGGAAAAAATAAATAAAAAAAAATAATAATAATATCACAGTTCAAATGCTTTGGGATCGCTGTTTATAATATTTCACCTACAGCGTTATCTCCGTGGAGATAGCACGCAAGCATCCTTACCAGTTAGCTGGAAAGATGTGATGATGTATTTATCTTTGTCACCCTTTCGTTGAGTCTGATACCGTGCTACGGTGATGTCTATAACCCCTTCTGTATCTGGATATTCGCAGCTCATCTCTTTCTACCTGATACGCTTGTTGACAGCCTGCATTCGTCTGTGGTCACATATTGGTGTCTGCTTGCAAAGTTTGATAAATATTGTTACCTGCATTCTGAAACAGAATTTCCTGCACAGATGTTATGAACAATGTATTTTGGGATTTTAATTTTCTTGTCACCATAGAACTCGAGGCTATACAGTAAAGAGCAGCTGAAAGTAATCCAAAAATTAAACTGTTTTATATTGTTATAATAAGATTATTTATTAACACCCAGGAGAGAAGGGAATCCCTTCACCCCATCGTAAGACAGACAGAAATATAAACAAACATTTACAGACAGGAAGACATTTAGAGACTGACCATCAATCTCTGTTATTGTTTCACAATTATTTATTTCAGTTTTGCTACCGACAAACAAATTTATTCAGCTCTGCAGGTAAGATGCCTTCCCCTAAGCCCTAAGAAAGTAGCAATAGACAGGCATAAAGAGAGACAAATAGAAGGAACGGAAGGCATACAGTCCCTATTAACGACTGACAATAATTGTTTTACTCTTTCTACCCCTGTACAAAATTATTCAATTTTGGCAAGAATGTGCCCCTCCTATAATGAAAAAGCATAAGATGGTCAGACAGGTAGGGAGACAGGTTCAGCATCGGAATTTAGTGACTGACATCTTTCGCTTCTTATCACTAAACGATTAGATTAAATTATAATGGGATAAAATCCCTACCGCAGAGAAAAATTATAAGTGAGACAGACAGGCGGACCCATAGGTAAACTTAATTAGAGGCTTACCCCTCAAAGCAAAATCAAGAGTGCCACTTCTCGTTTATCTTCATTAGAGAATTTTATTATATTAAAGTTAAAATGTGTATATCCCTTTTGAAAAGGAAAGACAAAAAGACACATGGACAGACACATGCTTTTTGAGATTCAACATGACTACTATTTTAGTGATGGTAAAGCAAAACGATCATATGCAAATAAAGGCGGCGTCACACTGGGCCAAAAGCGACTAACATGAGAGCAAGTATTGTTAGCGCTAGCCAAACTGACCCACTGTGAGCTAGATTTCGCTTGCGAGGCGAAATGGATAATTTTCGCTCACAGCCTGTTGAACTCAACATTCGTACACTCTGGTGGCCAGCCGCGGAGGCTGTCTGCTTTGTTTCCAAACAATGAGTGGAAATCAGACTGTGACCAGTATTCGATATGGATCCCGTGGAAAGGAAATCTCTAGTACTCTGCCTTGTGGCTCTGGAGTTACTGAGGTACCTGAGGCAGTTGCGGAAACTGAGGAAAAGGGAGTGGATACGCCGTGGTGCTTTGTTTACAAATGATCACGAGTCTCCAAGGCAGACGGCACTGCCAGCCATTTCGACTCGCAAAAATACACGAATGTAGCAGCAACTGGACTTTGCTAGCCGTTTTACCTCACAAACGCTGCTCGCATGTTAGCCACTTTTGGCCCAATGTGACGCAGCCTTAAAGTAAAGAAATGCCCCTCTTGTAAGACAGATGGACTCTACACTTTACGATGTGGGAGTGTGATGGTGCGGGAGTGTTATGGTGTGTGTGTGTGTGTGTGTGTGTGTGTGTGTGTGTGTGTGTGGTATGGTGTTGGTATGTTAATGAGTTGGTGTGTGTGTGTGTGTGTGTGTGTGTGTGTGTGTGTGTGTGTGTGTGTGTGTGTGTGTGTGTGTGTGTGTGTGTGCGCGCGCGTGTGTGTGTGTGTGTGTGTGTTATAGTGTGGCGTATGATGATGTGGTTATGTTATGTTGACGGAGTGTTATGATGAGGAAGTGTTAACGCGTAGCAGTTTTATGGTGTGGGAGGGCTATGATGTGGGAGCGGTATGGTGAGGGAGCGTTATGGTGAGGGAGTATTATGGTAAGGGTGAGTTATGGTGTAGGAGTGTGATGTTGTAGGTGTATTATCGTGTGGGGGTGTAATGGCGTGGGTGTGATACGGTGTAAGTGCGTTGTAGCTGGGAGTGCGACGGTGTGGGTCATTTATGGTGTCGCAGTGGTATGTTGTGGGAGAGTGTTTGGTTGTGTAAACTGCATAGAGGAAATGCAAGATGCAGTGAGAGTACATGAGATATAAGACATTTTTTTTTTTTTTGGTACTGTGCAAGAGCCTAAAGAGCTGGAAACTTTGCCCCTCCAACGAATATTGGGGAAAGCAATGATGTCATGAAAACAGGACAAAATTATAGGGGCTGGCAGATTAAAGAAAAAAAGATACTGGTCATGGGTCATGAGCTGCATTAGAGAACTGGACGGAATGGAAGTGAGAGTGTGCAGTTTAGTAGGAGCTATACGAAGCAGATCATGTGCTTAAGATAATTGTGTGACTATACTGTATTAAAAAATCTAAACTGTATGTTTTATTTACAAATTAGAGCAATGATTATGGCCGAATTCCACGTAAGATGCTAATTCAAAATTGTCGAACATTCATTAGCCTGTGCACCCCCAAATCAAGTGCGTCTCAACCTACGTACCCGCACTTTGTGAAATTAATAATAATAGTAATAATAATAATAATAATAATAATAAAAATAATAATAATAATAAAAACTATTAACACTCGAAATGTATTGATTTCACATGATACTGTCTATTTCTAAAATCATGTAAAGTATTCTGAAAACAGGGAACAGGTTTATGTTTGAAAGTTCAAAAAAAAAAAAAAATCGATTTGGCTGAAGTTATAAACCAAGCGAATTTCTGTCATACTGGAAAACTATTCGGTACGTGTACTGTTAGAGTAGAATAAGTATAATATTCTCCCTCCAGCGAACGGGAAACATCTGATATTAAACATCGTAGTGTGTACTCCTACAGATCAGATACAATAGAAGTATAATATTATAAAATTTGGTACAGAATTATGGATGGTCAGATGCCATTACATCCTAGGGACCGTTTATACACTCTACTACAGTTGCATGGAAACCCAAATGGTGCTAGATCCCTTTGGATAACCCTATGCTGATTAGAGTCTAAAGGTAATTATACCATGGAAAGATAATGTTAGGTAAAATCATTATCTAAGTGTGAGTGTACTAAGAATGATGCGTTACGATCTGCAACATTCGTAACCACGGTGAGTGTGAAGTAAGTAGCAAAATCCAACTTTCTTTTATTTACAGTGCACACCCGCGAGCACTTTCATTGCTTACAGTCAACGCCATCAATTCATTCTCTCTGTTAGTGAGAACCCCGCAGCTCTATCACACCTCCTTAATGACCTACAGCAGCTTGTACAGCACCCAACCCATATCCCTGACCACCTTGGAGAGAGCACCAACATACTTGACTTCTTCCTTACAACTAATCCTTTTGCTTACACTGTTAATCTTTCCCCTCCGTTGGGCTTCTCCGACCACAATCTTATTACCTTGACCTGTCCTATCGCTCCGGTACAGCCTGTGGACCCTCCAAAGAAACGTCGACTGTGGCACTTTGGTGCTGCGGGTTGGGAGGCCCTCAAGCAGTACTTCTTTGATTTTCCCTTGAATGATTATTGCTTCCATGGCCGTGAGCCATTTGCGTGTGCCTTGCGCATTATGGAGGTTATTCTCTCGGGCATGGAAGCATACATTCCCTTCTCATATCCTTTGACTAATGCAAGAAAGCCTTGGTTTAATCACGCTTTTAAAATGCTGTCCACAACAGGGAGAGGGCCTATAAAAGGTACCAGAGCCAACCCACCCCTGAATCACATCTTGTTTATGTTTCTGCCCGGAATCGTGCTAAGTCTGTGCTTCACTCTGCTAAAAATTTTATCCGTACTGAATGCTCTCAACTCTTCAACTAGAATTCTTCCCCTCTTTTCGGCACCTTGCCAAAGGCCTTTCTAACAATTTTACCTCACCATCCTTCCCTTCTCTTTTCTACTCTGATAGCTCTGTAGCTATTTCTCCTACTGATAAAGCAGATCTCGTCGTTCAGACTTTCTCCTCCAGTTCCACCTCAGATGATTCCAGTGTTATTCCTCCATCACTTTCCCCCTCTGACTTCCTCATGGCTGACATTAAAATGTCTTCAGCTGATGTATTTTCTGCCATCACTGGCCTTAATACTAACAACGCATCTGGGCCTGATGGAGTCCCTCCTGTTGTTCTGAAGAACTGTGCTTCTGTGCTTACACCCGGCCTAGGTAAACTCTTTCACCTTCATCTTTCAACTTATACCTTTCCTTCTTGCTGGAAGTTTGCTCTCATTCAGCCAGTCCCAAAGAAGGGTGACCATTTCCAATCCTCTAATTATCGTCCAATTGCTCTAACATCCTGTGTCTCAAAAGTTTTCGAGTCTATTCTTAAAAGAAAAATGTTAAAGCATCTTTCCTATCACAACCTTCTATCTGATCGTCAGTATGCGTTCCGCCAGGGATGCTCCGCTGGCGATCTTCTCATCTACTTGTCAGACTCCTGGTCATCCTTGTTTCGGGACTTTGACGAAAGCTTTGCTATTGCACTTGATATCTCAAAGGCTTTCGATCGAGTCTGGCATAAATCTTTATTTTCCAAACTAACCTCTTACGGTTTTTATCTTTCTACCTGTGCCTTCATCTTTAGCTTCATTTCTGGTTTTTTAGCTGCATTTACAACACTTCATTTTTCAGGCTAAAACAACAGTTTTATTACTCAGCAGTTAAAGACTTGAGCATTTCAAAGACAAAGGAAGTATTTCGAACCTTCTGACTAGTAGATTTTTCCCACATCTAAATAAGATATTACTGTGGCCTTGTGAGTAGCCTATCTTACTGGGTCTATATGTTGCGAATTGGTTAACTGTATTGTTACCGTTTTTTAATGTGGAATTGTATTTTGTCTAATTTGCATATTTCGAAGTAACGGCGTCGAATAATTAACTACAAACTCATATTAATGTTTCCACAAAAATGAGGGGGAAATTACATTCTATTTTTCACTTATGTTGGTGTCGTAATTGACACATTTGTTCATGTGTCACATTCAGTAAAGAGTCACATTCAGTAGTCTGTGCTATCTCTAGAGATGTTAAATGTGAAAAGATGTATCTTACAAATGATTTTAGTTGCATAATATATTTGAAAATTTTCAGTTATATACTTGCTAGTGAATATAACTGTGTCCACCCTCCATCCTTCTCTTTAACCACCAGGATTCAATTTGGCACTGGGGAGACAAGATTTCATACAATCTGGGACTGACGGCGGAACAATGCCCACTGTTCCTTTATGCGGGTTCACAACTATCCTGACGAGCCCCCATGTCTTCAACTTGATTCCCTATTTTTTTTTTTTTTTTAAATATGGAGTGACAGTTGCTACCAGTAGGATATTCGGCCAGCCTAGCAGCCGTTGGTTCTCCTGATAAACAAGACACTCAGTAAGTGTTCAGGCTATTTAGACTGGTTATCAATCATGGACAACAATGACGAGAGGGAAAGAAATGTTTTTCTCTTGCAACGAAGGCAGGAAGATATTTTACTGTATATCCACTACTTTTTCCTCCATAAATCTTCCTTCAGTCCATGTTATGTCGCCTGTGCCATGAATGCACATCCACCGTCATTTATTACAGCTCACATGTCCACGATGTGTCTTCGCAGTTTATGTAGCAACTACTATAACTGCTGATTTAAATGTGACGAATAATATTTCATAATCTTATGCATTTTAACCTAGCAAGAATATGCTATTCGAGGAACCTGTTATATGAAAACAAATAGTAACCTCGTGATTGTAATATTATGAATGCCAGTCCCTGCTACATCACCCCGTTGTTGTTTGTTGGAATAACAAATAATGCTGATGGCGCTGACTGTGATGCTGATGAGGAAAAAGAAATACCAAGGTAGCACGTTCCAAAGTGATTGAGGCTTCTGCCTTGCTCGTATCAGGTAGAATTCTGACCAGCGGATGCTTGGGTAATAGCTATACCTTACAGAGACAAAATTATGAAGACAGACCTCCCAGACAATGGACGTAAAGGAATAAGTCAGCTAATACTATTTAGTTCTTCGATCTTCCCCATCGTCAGGTATACAGTAAGCCTGTTTTACTTACACGTCATGGTGAAAGAGGATAGAGGAGGAGGTAATGGGTGATGGATATGGACCAGGGATAAATGGTATCTAGGAGTTCGAGTGGGAAAGATGGTATGATTAGTGATGAGGAATGTGGTGTCTAGATGATATAACATCGAGGGAGTGAATTGAGTTTTGGCTGGTAATGCCAGATCGGTAAATAATTGTATTGATATTCTGCTAGGCTAATACCATAGAGTGACCTGCTCGGAAACATGCCAGTCTGAAAGAATCATAACAGGGGATTTCAATAATGTTTCAGCCATGTGAGTAAGAGCTACATCTAGATCCAAAGGAGCCTTTTTTTTGTGATACCCCACTAATCATCGCTAACAAATGGATCATTTAATGTTCTCAGACCTATTAATTTTGTTTAATTTTAGATTATTCTAAACTGATAAGTGCTGTATTTATCACCGAGAGCTGTGTGGACATTAATGACGTGAAGGATTATATTCGTCATACACATGTTAAACAAGAAAGCACTCATAAAGCGCTTATCTCCAACAATACCAATGCCACTGAAAAGGATCCGGATCAAGATACGTGGAGATATTGTGTGGAATACATAGGATCCGGATTCGCCCCCAACTTTAATTAATTGTTCCTTGTCCCATGGCCCAATCTTCCACATTTTTTAATTGAAATTCATTAAGAACTTTTTGAGATATTTTGCGGGATACATACGATCCGGACCCGAACCAGGATCGGCCTCAATATGTTATCAATTCTTTCTTGGCCCATGGCCCACATTACCACATAATTTAATTGAAACTCATTGTGAACCCATGGCGATATCGTGTGGACACACAAACAGACAAACATAAGTGAATACATAACCTCCTCAAACTTCGTTAGAGGAGGTAGTTAAAAACGGCATTTCTGCAGACCAAATAATGTAAACTTTATGGTTTATACTGAATTTTGTAAGATATGCCAATATTTACCTTTCCACAGGTATTGCAACGAACATTATTTTTGTTATGTCCAGACTTTTCGGCCTATTCATCTATGTCATCTTCAGTGGATCTAAAAAGATCAAAATTACCTGTAGTGTGATTAAACGCCTAAAAGAACTATTTGAGAACGAGCTCATCGTGCTTGTATGAAAAAGAAGAAAAACATAGTGCAGTGTTTTTTCCCTACAAGGATCGACTACCGACTTCCCTCTGCTAGTCGATCGTTTATGAATATAAGTGCCTTAATTGCCATACTGGGTGTACTGGAAGCGCAATACCAGCTTTCAAGCTAAATGTTGACGAGCATAACGGTCAGTCGAGCAGGTCAGGTTTCCCTGTGAGCAACCCTACTCACTCAGCCGGAAGGAAACATTCATTTCATTCTAATACTTTTGTTAATCCCAAGAATTTCAGTATAATAGACATATGTGCCAGTAAGAATCTGGAATTACTAGAATCCATTCATATTTATAAACGAATACTAGCCCTAAACAATTGTTGGTCTGCTGTCTCTGTTTATCTTGTGCAGCTAAGTTTCCCCTGTAGTTTATGTTTTTTTTTTCTTTTTTATATAAGTACGATGAGCACCCAACGTTGCTTAACTTCGCTGATCGGACGGGAAGCGGTGTACTCAACGTGGTATGGCACTTGGATGGGTGACCGCCTGGGAACACCAGATGCTGTTGGCATCCCTACGTGTCAAGTGGGGTTGGCGGAGGATTAGTGCCCCTCCCTGTAAAACAATTAACTCTAAGCCCTTGGCTACCCCGTTTGGGATACATGGCGTCTGGCAATGAATGAATGAAAACGATGAGCACACCGCTTCCCGTCCGATCAGCGAAGTTAAGTAACGTTGGGTCTGGTTAGTACTTGGATGGGTGACCGCCTGGGAACACCAGATGCTGTTGGCATCCCTACGTGTCAAGTGGGGTTGGTGGAGGATTAGTGCCCCTCCCTATAAAACAATTAACTCTAAGCCCTTGCCCACCCCGTTTGGCAATGAATGAATGATGAACGATGAGCTCAAGCTGAAATATTTCTTTTAGGCTTTTAATCACCTTACAGGTCAATTTTATCCTTTGAGATCCGCTGAAGATGACATACATGAATTTGTCAAAAAGTCTGGACTTAATAAAAATGTTGTTCGTTGCAACATTGGTAATGCTTTTCCTGCATATATTGTGGTTTCCTCAGAACAAGCCAGTCTCAATAATTTACATTTCCAGTGCCACTTTATGACTGGTACGAAATGTGGATACCTAGTCCTCAGTTTCCATTTACTCAGGACTTGTGAGTAGTAAGTCAGTGCTCTCCAGGTTCCTGTACCGTAGTGGGAATGGCTAACTTATGGTCAAATTATGATCCCATGAACCATTGGATAATAATGATCTAATAAGGTGGTCTTTGTAAACTTTTAAACCCGATGGAGCCTCGTTATTTTATTAATTTATTTATTTTTAAGGATGTGGTGTGCCGAACATCACTTTCTCCTTCTGTATTATGCTATGAACTATGGTTAGATAGTTACGAAGAGCAGATTTATCTGCACTGGTGCTTTGTATGAAATGTATACAGTACATTCACAAGTTTATATCTGTGCACAAGATTTTTTAGCCATTCCCGGCTCTCCACAAACATTTGAAGGTGTGACACTATTGCCTGTCTAGTGAGTGTTCTGTTGAACTTTTATTTCATTCAAGGAAGAACGAACGAAAGGTTAGAAGCCCGCAAGACTGTTTCTTCAAAAAACAAAAACAAAAATAAAAAGCAAGATATGGTGTTCTTTGTCTCTGATAAAATGATACTTTTTTTTTTTTTTTTTTTTTTTTACAGTAAGTTATTCCATTGCTGTCAGTAAGGTTTTGCAGCAAACATGATGGTCGTTGAAGCATTGTTCTTATCCTGACTCACTGTGTCCTTGATTTTGTCGACATTATGACAGATGATGGACTGGATTCTACAAAGCCAAGCCTAGAAATTGGTCATCTCCACAGACTTTGTCGTCCTTAACTTCTCCATCTTCTCATAAGTTAGGCACTTTCTGGTCTTGTGGTGTGCAGTAGCAGCAGGGAAGGCGACGGAGTCTACTTAACTCTCTTGCCAATGATGTGCAAATAAAAATCTGACGCATGCCGCGTACCTAGTTTAGATTTATGTCCTACTCGATTACGTTATTCTTCCACTGATTTAATGCATCAGCTAATTCTATAACGGCCACAAGAGCATGGGAGGCCAGGACGAGTCTACTCAGTCCAGATTTTTAACGCAAAAGAGGCCTATTGCTCAACCTCTGTTTTGCAAAATGCGAACAGTAAATCGCAGTCTCCCTTGGATTTAAACTCTCATAAATCAAATCTGAGTTTTTCCTAGAGGGAATTGTTATGCCGAACTGTTATAACAGGAGGAGTAGGATATTGCTATCCTCTGAACAACAGCGTCATTTCATGGCACTCACAAGTGGAACCCGTGAAGAGTTTCAGAACAGCCACTAATTCATCGTGTTTAACAAATTCAAACATAGCTTGTGGGAGAGAAATCTTTCTTTTATTACTAATGGTGAATTTATGAAGCTGTTGTGAATTTGGCATAACTACTGTATAAGAACATCTACTGCTGAAATTAGTACCCTAGGGTGCGATATAAAGAGTAAACAAATAATAATACAAATTATCCTAGACGCGCTGGTGTTTGTGTGTGTGTGTGAGAGAGAGAGAGAGAGAGAGAGAGACAGACAGACAGACAGACAGACAGAGACAGAGTCAGAGAGAGAGAGAAAGAGTATAAAGCAATGAATTTCTGATCTATCGTTTGTCGTTGTAATAAATAAGAGAGAGAGAGAGAGAGAGAGAGAGAGAGAGAGAGAGAGAGAGAGAGAGAAAGTATAAAGCAATGAATTTCTGATCTATCGTTTGTCGTTGTATTAAATAAGCATAACATATACCTACACGACAACTAATGGCACTCACCTCTGCGAAGAATGCCTCTATGTTGAACCAATGGAAGGCGTTGCAGCAGGTGATGAGATCTACTGAAGCATCCTCAAAGGGCAAGCTATGAGCACTGCCTTCCCTGACAGGTGTAAATCAGTCAGTGGGTCTCACATGGCCATAACTTCAGTTCAATCCTTCCATTACGATATTCAGGCCTAAATAATTTCTTCTCACCATCTACAGCCAATTTTATATAGAAGAAAGAAGTCCTATCCAATAAGAGTCAGATTTAAGCGGAAAAAAAAAATCCCATTTACAGCAAACAAAAGAGTATCTTCCCATTAGGTATAGTCGTAAGCTTTTGTTTCTGGTCAGCCTCCACCGATACCCTTGACTTGAAAGAATCTCAAACACACAATGGGTCCTTCGGTCCAAGTGTTTCGTCGATGGGTGGATGGGCGATTATTGTTACTGAAGTCGAGGACACAAAGGAGTGCAACAAGCTGGAGCTACGCGTGCTCTGAATCGCGCACACGTGGTTGGTAACACTAAGCTGATTCATTCGAATATTCATAAGTTTAATACCAGACAGACACGTTCATTATTTACACCAAGTTATGAATGAAGCATGAAGGTAAATTGCGTCCTATACAGCAAATAGTAAATTGCTTTCGCAGATAATAATATATACGGTATATTGAAGCTGTTCAGTTTTACAGCGAAAATGAATTATATTTTAATTTCCTTCATATTGTGAATACATTAAATAAATGAACTCTAACAAAATTGATCAGCAATTAACAGCATTACGACAGTGACCTTCACACTTTTATTACACATGGATGTGAAAAAGGTAGTGACTTCGTACACCACACACAGTACTTAATGGTGTCTTGCGCTGTTCATACTTCCTAATGTTAATCTTGTAATGCGAAGGATCATCTTAATGCCTCATTATCATCACGAACTGTTCCTAATACATTGCAGCAAAGTTACAAATTGCCACCCTTACACTGGACAAAAGGTCTTCGTTTGATGACTGTGGAAACCCCGGCAAGGTCTTCCCTCCAGACAACGGTGGGATTAGAGGATGGCCAGAAAATATGGCTCACAAGTCAGTGGGTCACATATAAGAAAAAGAAGACTGACTTTTTGTCTGTTGACTACACGAGCCATTAAGACAATGTTTTTTTTTTTTTTTTTTTTTTTCCGTAAGGCATTCACTTATAAAACATGGGACAGGGACTCAATCAGTTGTTGTTACTTCCAGTTTTTTATGCTCACTTTAAGAGAAATACATTGTTATGAAGGTAGCGAAAGCTAAAGGCTGATCTAACCGTTTTAGATATAGAAGCTTCTCCTAAGCTGAATGAGGGCGTCTTGAGTTAGCAACAATAAAATGTCGAATTGAGTAGGTTTAACACTAATTTTTGCTAAAGCACTCTCTTTGTGGGCAACTAGTTTGGGATAACAGATCATTTTATTTCAGCTAACATGATTTTATCCAGCTGATTTAAGAGTTAATTTTTGGAAAACCAATCATTTGTAAGGAACTTGCTTGGAATAACAAATAACTTTCATTTAATTTTTATCCAGCTGACTATAGGTAATCAGTTGTTGCTATGATACCTACTTATAAGCAACATGACTGGTATAATTAGAAAATTCATATTAGTTAACAAATAATGATTTTTGTTTCCCAGCTGAAGATAAATTAGGAAAGGGTGAGTGTATTAAGACAGTATTTATGAGGCACGGCACCCACTTGTAAACAACGTTGGCGACGGTGTTCTTGGTCTTAGCAGCAGCCACCTGGTGGGGACTGATGTCTAAGCCGATCACTTGCTGGAAGTAGTCTGCGTAGAGAGCGGTGCTCTGGCCAGAGCCGCAACCTACGTCTACGCACAGCTTCATGTTGATGTCACCTTCATCCTGCTCACACCATGCACACAGACACACACAGTTTTCATAAATGGGTACATCAGAGAAAGAAGGTTGTAGGTGTACTGAAGACAGTCATAAGGAATAGATAAGTGTGAATAGATATAAGTCATTGCACATTACTGCGATCCTCATTTAACCGTACGGAAACAAACCTTAAACTTTGTTGAACAGACAGGAATTAAGAGTGAGAGGAAGAGGAATAGTTATATTAGAGGCACATGTGCAGCTATTTTAAGAGACAGTCAGATCAGTGAGAGAGTTCTAGAGTCTAACGGTACTGATGCGGGTGTTCTGAAATGAATGGTTCGTGTCATATGGGGAGAATGGTGAACGACAGCCTGTTCTGGGAGAGTATGTGAGTAGGATGGAGTTGCAGAGGGTTAAGGGATGACGGAGAATGAGGTAGAAGGACTGGTTCTGGTGGTACATGAAAAAGCATGGTGTGAGCTGGAGGAAGGGCAGCCTGATGGCGTATGACAAGATGACATGGAGGAAATTTGTTGGTGATCACTTTTTCTGGGGTTAAGGCGCCTGGCATTCATCATATAGACAGATAAATGGAAGTATCCAAACACAGGAACATTATCATCCTAACCGTTTTTCTCATTTATGAAAAGTGGGTTCACACTGAGTCTCACTGTGAATCATAACACCCACACAGGACACCACATTAATACCAGTAACGTGAGAACACCAACGCTGGAGCATCATATTATAAAATGAATGTGAAAGGAAACCCAGGGACACGACTTAACCCGGTCATAGTCAGGTATTAACTCTGGCCAACTCCAGACGATCCCAGTTACCTGAACGTGAGTCTTAGCTGTTTGAAAATGTTAATGCAATCATTATTAACACTCTAATTATCGGCACAATGGGATCATTGTGTTTTAAATAACCTCAGGTGGCTTTGTTTTTTGTTTTTTTCATCTAGAAGTGAGTATAGGAACCAGACAAAGATAATAGTCACCATTAACATGTTCATAAACGGGACAACACGATTATTTGCTTCCATCATGTTTTTCTCGTTTCATCTGAAATTTAGTCATAGGAATGTGAGATTTAATAATGTTACTACAAATCCCCTCAAGGTCTGGAAAATATTAAGTGAGGTTCGAGCAATTACAGTTTTTAATTATTTTCAGCCTGATTTTTTTTTCTGTTTACAATTAAAATTGCAATTTTGATCACCATATTCAATTACATTACAATTGCAGCATGAAAAGAAAAATGTTCAGTTACACTTCCCATGCAGTTACAACTGCAACACGCAAAAGCACCCTTTGAAAAGAAAACCGTGATGTTTCCTGGATATATATATATATATATGTATATTGTTACGGAACAGAGAAAGATAATGTACACTTTAAGTGAGAATACGAAGAGTCACTACTGTCCCGTAAAGTTCCAGGTTCAAAACAAAAGAGTTAGGTAAAATTACAAGTTAAAGTTTAATGCACAAACTAACAACAAAACATTCAGAACTCATAAGGATAATGTAATGGCAAATAAACAGGTTAAATATATGGTTAACTGCAATAGCCTCTATTAACACGAAATTAGCAAGAGTAAATTTTATCTAAGTCAGCCCTGATAAAATGAGATACCAGATAATACTCAGTGAATGCCAGATAAATAATTACAGATACAAACTATTATCAAAAATGACTGACATAAAGAACCCCACACGAATTACAAAAACTTCACTAGGCCTACAAATTAAACTTATGCTATACAGTACAAGAAAAATGCAACAACAGTTATACTCAAATTACACACAGCTGCTAGATGGTTGGAGACTTCTTGAGCACTCACAATAATAATATCTGTACAGGGGAGGACAGAGATGTGAACAAAATGAGGAGCAGATCTAAGTGGCAATGATGCAGAGGCTGAGCTCATTATATAGGGGCCTGCAGAGCCTGATACAACTTGTAAGCAGGACGCGCAAATGAAGCCATGGGGACAAAGAGCTGATAATCCCGCTCTAAGCAACAGAGAGAACGACTTACTCTACTATAACGGTAGAAGGGGGAACTGAGGCAGAACACGCTCGTGATCAAACATGCAGCATACTGTGCGTTAAAATTACACAGAGGATGATGAAATCATAGGCTATGTAACACCTCCCCACAAAGAAAAAAGAAATTTACAAAGGAAATTTCTTATTACTCTAAAACAATCTGTATATGGCATTACAGACCATGCAAAGGTCTTTCCTAATGTTACAAAAATGAGATCTCCCTAGCACGTTCAGTCATAGGTACTTGCCAGTATCCCTTTAACAAATCAAACTTACTTATGTACCTAGCCTTTCCGATCTTGTCTATGCAATCTTCCACACGAGGGAGAGGGTAAGTGTCTGTTTTAGTTATCTGATTAACACGTCTGTAGTCAATGCAAAGCCGCTGTGACCCACCTGGCTTAGGGACCAGAGTGACAGGAGAACTCCACTCGCTCTGACAGGGCTCAATCATCTTGTGGTCCAACAGGTAGCCAAGCTCCTTCTGGATGAGAGGAACTTTCACTGGGTTCACACGGTAAGGAGGCAATTTAATTGGCTTTGCGTCTCCAACATTGACATCATGCATCAACACAGTGGTTCTTCCTGGAGTGGCACGGAACACTTGCGGGTACTCCTGCAGTAATGCCGAAAACTCCTGCCTTTCCTTAGGAGGTAGATGAGAAAGCTTAGTCTGGAGATCATTCATGATATCAGGATTCTTCCCCAAACTATCACTCAGGCTCATGCTGCATGGGAGAACTTCACTTGTAGACTCGGGTGGAACAGCTACAGTGCAGACTTGATTATTTTCGTCCCGCCTGTGATATAACTTTAGCATGTTGATGTGACATAGTTGCTTGCTCTTTCTACGATCTGGTGTGGCGATGACATAGTTGACATCACTGAGTTTCTTCTCCACGAAACAAGGACCACTAAACTTGGCTTGAAGAGGTTGCCCATGAACTGGTAGCAGAATCAAAACCTGATCTCCTGGCTGAAAGTGGCGTAACCTGGACTTCTTGTCATACCAAGTCTTCATCTTCTCCTGAGCAGCTCCTAAATTCTCTCTCGCCAGCTGTAAAGCAGTGGACAGCCGTTCTTTGAACTTCATCACATACTCCAGCAGGTTGACGTCATCTTCCTCCGACAGCCAGCATTCCTTGAGTAGCTTAAGGGGTCCTCTTACTTCATGGCCAAACAGTAGTTCAAAAGGTGAGAAGCCCAGTGATTCATTTGGAGATTCTCTTGCAGCAAACACAACGAATGGAAGACCTTTATCCCAGTCTTTCTGATGTTCCAAACAGTATTTCTTGAGCATCGATTTGAGTGTTTGATGATATCTCTCCAACGCTCCTTGGGTCTGGGGATGGTAAGCTGAAGACGTGATCTGTGAGATGCCCAACTCTTTCAGAGACTGCTTGAAAACGTTTGACATGAAATTACTTCCCCGGTCTGACTGTACCTCCTTGGGCAGACCAAACTTTGTGAAGAACCCTAGCATTTCCTTAACCACGTTCTTTGCTGAGATGTTTCTAAGTGGAATGGCTTCAGGATAACGAGTAGCCATATCAATCATGGTCAACACATAAGAAAATCCTGAAGAAGTCTTAGGAAGAGGGCCCACAATATCCACCAACACACGGGTGAAAGGCGCCTCAAAAGGAGGAATGGGAACTAGAGGTGCAACCTTTTCGGTCTGATTACACTTTCCCACAACTTCACAGGTGTGACAAGACTTACAATACCAGGAAACATCCCTGAAGATACCTGGCCAGTAGAAGTGTTTCAAAATGCGTGCCACAGTCTTCCTCACTCCAAGGTGTCCTGCCAAACTGGAATCATGAGCCACTCGAATGATATCCTGCCTACAAACACGAGGGATGACAACTTGATGTACAACCTCCCATTCACAGTCGGCTGATGCTGTTGGGGGTCTCCACTTCCTCATAAGTACTCCTGACTTTACATAATAACAAGTAGAAGCACCGGCTGACTCTTCTTCACTGTAAGCAGAGTTAGCTAGACCTTTCAACTCAGGGTCAGCAACCTGCAACTCAACCAACTCTTGACGAGACAAATTATCAACACTACGGGGTACTGCCTCATCTGGTGAGTGGTCCAAATTAGCAAGAAAAGTGTCAGCTAGGATAACATCATCATCATCATTATCCTCTAAATCACCAGTAACTTTAGACTTAGCCCTAGTGACAGCACATGCAGGAACACATCAGGGACATCACAATCCTGGGACGCAGCCACTGGCTCACTAGACAACTGAGGAGCTGGACACACTTGACTTCCACCAATATCATTTCCAAGTAAGAAAGTTACACCTGACATTGGGAGTGTCTCAACCAACCCAACCATAACAGAACCATTAACAAAACCAGACTCTAAATTCACTCTGCACAGAGGGACAGAGAAGTAATTATTCCCTACACCTTGTAAGATTACAGTCTCATCAGAGGAATTAACATTAGAGCCTAGAACACTGGTCAGCATAAGGGATTGGCAAGCACCTGTAGCACGATATATTTTAACTGATTTCCTGTCATTACTGTCCAGAGGACTGACAAAACCATCAGACAGGAAATTAGCACATGAACTCTTGAGAGTGTCACCCACGTTACTGCTCAAAAGAGGAGCTCCATCATGAGAATTTAAGTTACCCCTCAAAGCAGGTTCAGTTAACTCAGTTAAAGAATTCTGGGAACTCTCAAGAGTGGACACTAGACCAATTGACTGAATATTTAAAGACTCCTTTTTGTTCACATCACGCTGTCTCCTGAAACATCTCTCCGTAGTATGACCAAGCTTACTACAATAAGTACATTTACTTTTCTGAAATCTAGAGGTGAAGCTGGTATTTACTTCCTGAGAAACATCATCCTTATTCTCTTTCCTGTTACCTGTACTCTGAGTAGAGGCAACGTACTTACTCTCAGCTTTCCCTTTTTCTTTAGAATATCTCTTGTGAGTGAGAACATATTCATCAGCTAAAACTGCAGCATCAGACAAATTATCTATTCTTTTCTCATCAAGATATAGGCTTACATCTTTACTAATACACCTTTTGAAGTCCTCCAGCAAAATCATCTGCTTAAATTTACCAAATTCAGAATCCACATTCTTAGAATTTAACCACTGCTCTAACAGATCTTCTTTGATTTTTGCATACTCAACATGGGATTGCTTATCTTGCTTATAAGTTGTCCTAAATTTTACTCTATAGGCTTCAGGAACAAGCTCATAGGCCTTAAGAATCAAGCTCTTAACTACATCATAATTATCACATTGATCCTGAGGCAAAGATGCATAAGTTACTTGAGCTTTACCGGTGAGAACAGTTTGAAGGAGTACTGGCCAATACTCCTTAGGCCAATTAAAACCTGTAGCTACCCTCTCAAACAACTGAAAATACTTTGTTAAATCAGATTCATTAAAAGGAGGGACAAGTTTAACATTTTTAGCCACATCAAAATCATCAGAGCTAGATGATCCAGTTCCACCTTGTTTCATGCGATACTCATGATCTGCCTGAATCCTGGCAAGTTCAATTTGTGCCTGAGCCTGTACCTGTGCCTCTTCAATACGAGCCTGAGATTCCGCCTCCTTAGCCTGAGACTCAGCCTCCTTAGCACGTGCTTGAAATTCAGCTTCCTTCACACGAGCCTCCTGCAGGGCTAGCTGTAACTTAGCTAATTCAATCTGCGTTTGCTCATTTGGAGGAGTTACATTAAACAAGCTTTTATTAATCATGCCAACAATTTGATCTTTAGAATGATGAGAGTGAACTGCAATTCCCAATTGTTGAGCAACAAGCTTAAGTTCATTCTTTGTTCTGTTTTCTATATCACACACTGTTTGCACATTTGACAAAAAATCTTTGGCTTCATCAAGTGTAGAAATAGTAGCCATCATGAATATATCACAGTCACAAAATATTAAACAATATCCTTATGATAATATCCTGAATATCCTGATATGAGGTCGCCAAATTTATGTTACGGAACAGAGAAAGATAATGTACACTTTAAGTGAGAATACGAAGAGTCACTACTGTCCCGTAAAGTTCCAGGTTCAAAACAAAAGAGTTAGGTAAAATTACAAGTTAAAGTTTAATGCACAAACTAACAACAAAACATTCAGAACTCATAAGGATAATGTAATGGCAAATAAACAGGTTAAATATATGGTTAACTGCAATAGCCTCTATTAACACGAAATTAGCAAGAGTAAATTTTATCTAAGTCAGCCCTGATAAAATGAGATACCAGATAATACTCAGTGAATGCCAGATAAATAATTACAGATACAAACTATTATCAAAAATGACTGACATAAAGAACCCCACACGAATTACAAAAACTTCACTAGGCCTACAAATTAAACTTATGCTATACAGTACAAGAAAAATGCAACAACAGTTATACTCAAATTACACACAGCTGCTAGATGGTTGGAGACTTCTTGAGCACTCACAATAATAATATCTGTACAGGAGAGGACAGAGATGTGAACAAAATGAGGAGCAGATCTAAGTGGCAATGATGCACAGACTGAGCTCATTATATAGGGGCCTGCAGAGCCTGATACAACTTGTAAGCAGGACGCGCAAATGAAGCCATGGGGACAAAGAGCTGATAATCCCGCTCTAAGCAACAGAGAGAACGACTTACTCTACTATAACGGTAGAAGGGGGGAACTGAGGCAGAACACGCTCGTGATCAAACATGCAGCATACTGTGCGTTAAAATTACACAGAGGATGATGAAATCATAGGCTATGTAACAATATATATATATATATATATATATATATATATATCTATTTATATATATATTGTTACATAGCCTATGATTTCATCATCCTTTGTGTAATTCGTACAGTATGCTGCATGTTTGATCACGAGCGTGTTCTACCTCACTCCCCCCGTCCTCCCTTATAGTAGAGTAAGTCGTTCTTTCTGTTGTTCAGAGCAGGATTGTCAACTCTTTGTCCCCATGGCTTCATTTGCGCGTCCTTCTTACAAGTTGTATCAAGCTCTGCCGGCCCCTATATAATTAGCTCAGTCTCTGCATTATTGCCACTTAGATCTACTCTTCATTTTCTTCACATCTCTGTCCTCCCCTGTACAGTTGTTATTATTGTGAGTGCTCAGGAAGTCTCCAACCATCTAGCAGCTGTGTAATTTGAATATAACTGTTATTGCATTTTTTCTTGTACTGTGAAGCGTAACGTGTTAATTTGTAGGCCTAGTGATGTTTTTGTGATTAATGTAAAGTTTGGATATCAGTCATTATTAATAATATTTTGTATCTGTAATAATATATCTTGCGTTAACTGAGCATTATCCAGTGTATTTTCATTTTATCAGGGCTGACTTAGATAAATTTACTCATGCTAATTTCGTGTTAATAGAGGCTATTGCAATTAGTCATATATTTAACCTGTTTTTTGCCATTACATTATCTTTATGAGTCTTGAATGTTTTGTTGTTAGTTTGAGCATTAAACTTTAACTTGTAATTTTACCTAACTCTTTTGTTTTGAACCTGGAACTTTACGGGACAGTAGTGATTTTTAGTATTCTCACTTAAAGTGTACATTATCTTCCTCTGTTCCATAACATAAATTTGGCGACCTCTTATCAGGATATTCAGGATATTATCATAAGGATATTGCTTGATATTTTGTGACTGTGATTTATTCATGATGTCTATTACTACTCTTGATGAAGCCAAAGATTTTTTGTCAAATGTGCAAACAGTGTTGGATGTAGAAAACAGAACAAAGAATGAACTTAAGCTTGTTGCTCATCAATTGGGAATTGCTGTTCGCTCTCATCATTCTAAAGATCAAATTGTTGACATGATTAATGAAAGCTTGTTTAATGTAACTCCTCCAAATGAGCAAACGCAGATTGAATTAGCTAAGTTACAGCTAGCCCTGCAGGAGGCCCGTGCTAAGGAGGCTGAGGCACAAGTTGAACTTGCTAGGATTCAGGCAGACAATGAGTATCACATGAAACAATATGGAACTGGATCATCTAGCTCTGATGATTTTGATGTGGCTAAAAATGTTAAACTTGTCCCTCCTTTTAATGAATCTGATTTAACAAAGTATTTTCAGTTGTTTGAGAGGGTAGCTACAGGTTTTAATTGGCCTAAGGAGTATTGGCCAGTACTCCTTCAAACTGTTCTCACCGGTAAAGCTCAAGTAACTTAAGCATCTTTGCCTCAGGATCAGTCCGATAATTATGATGTAGTTAAGAGCTTGATTCTTAAGGCCTATGAGCTTGTTCCTGAAGCCTATAGGGTAAAATTTAGGACAACTTATAAGCAAGATAAGCAATCCCATGTTGAGTATGCAATAATCAAAGAAGATCTGTTAGAGCAGTGGTTAAGTTCTAAGAATGTGGATTCTGATTTTGACAAATTTAAGCAGATGATTTTGCTGGAGGATTTCAAAAGGTGTGTTAATAAAGATGTAAGCCTATATCTTAATGAGAAAAGAATAGATAATTTGTCTGATGCTGCAGTTTTAGCTGATGAATATGTTCTCACTCACAAGAGATATTCTAGAGAAAGAAGGAAAGCTGAGAGTAAGTAGGTTGCCTCTACTCAGAGTACAGGTAACAGGAAAGAGAATAAAGATGATGTTTCTCAGGAAGTAAATACCAGCTCCACCTCTAGATTTCAGAAAAGTAAATGTACTTATTGTAGTAAGCTTGGTCATACTACGGAGAAATGTTTCAGGAGACAGCGTGATGTGAACAAAAAGGAGACTTTAAATATTCAGTCAATTGGTCTAGTGTCCACCCTTGAGACTTCCCAGAACTCTTTAACTGAGTTAACTGAACCTGCTTTGAGGGGTAAATTAGATTCTCATGATGAAGCTCCTCTTTTGAGTAGTAACGTGGGTGACACTCTCAAGAGTTCATGTGCTAATTTCCTGTCTGATGGTTTTGTAAGTCCTCTGGACAGTAATGACAGGAAATCAGTTAAAATATATCGTGCTACAGGTGCTTGCCAATCCCTTATGCTGACCAGTGTTCTAGGCTCTAATGTTAATTCCTCTGATGAAACTGTAATCTTACAAGGTGTAGGGAATAATTACTTCTCTGTCCCTCTGTGCAGAGTGAATTTAGAGTCTGGTTTTGTTAATGGTTCTGTTATGGTTGGGTTGGTTGAGACACTCCCAATGTCAGGTGTAACTTTCTTACTTGGAAATGATATTGGTGGAAGTCAAGTGTGTCCAGCTCCTCAGTTGTCTAGTGAGCCAGTGGCTGCGTCCCAGGATTGTGATGTCCCTGATGTGTTCCCTGCATGTGCTGTCACTAGGGCTAAGTCTAAAGTTACTGGTGATTTAGAGGATAATGATGATGATGATGTTATCCTAGCTGACACTTTTCTTGCTAATTTGGACCACTCACCAGATGAGGCAGTACCCCGTAGTGTTGATAATTTGTCTCGTCAAGAGTTGGTTGAGTTGCAGGTTGCTGACCCTGAGTTGAAAGGTCTAGCTAACTCTGCTTGCAGTTAGGAGGAGTCAGC
Source organism: Coenobita brevimanus (assembly GCF_032717465.1). Lineage (NCBI taxonomy): Eukaryota > Metazoa > Arthropoda > Malacostraca > Decapoda > Coenobitidae > Coenobita > Coenobita brevimanus. The sequence continues at coordinate 11,554,912 of NC_137012.1, forward strand.
CGGTGCTTCTACTTGTTATTATATAAAGTCAGGAGTACTTATGAGGAAGTGGAGACCCCCAACAGCATCAGCCGACTGTGAATGGGAGGTTGTACATCAAGTTGTCATCCCTCGTGTTTGTAGGCAGGATATCATTAGAGTGGCTCATGATTCCAGTTTGGCAGGACACTTTGGAGTGAGGAAGACTGTGGCACGCATTTTGAAACACTTTTACTGGCCAGGTATCTTCAGGGATGTTTCCTGGTATTGTAAGTCTTGTCACACCTGTCAAGTTGTGGGGAAGTGTAATCAGACCGAAAAGGTTGCACCTCTAGTTCCCATTCCTCCTTTTGAGGCGCCTTTCACCCGTGTGTTTGTGGATATTGTGGGCCCTCTTCCTAAGACTTCTTCAGGATTTTCTTATGTGTTGACCCTGATTGATATGGCTACTCGTTATCCTGAAGCCATTCCACTTAGAAATATCTCAGCAAAGAACGTGGTTAAGGAAATGCTAGGGTTCTTCACAAAGTTTGGTCTGGCCAAGGAGGCACAGTCAGACCGGGAAGTAATTTCATGTCAAATGTTTTCAAGCAGTCTCTGAAAGAGTTGGGCATCACCCAGATCACGTCTTCAGCTTACCATCCCCAGACTCAAGGAGCGTTGGAGAGATATCATCAAACACTCAAATCGATGCTCAAGAAATACTGTTTGGAACATCAGAAAGACTGGGATAAAGGTCTTCCATTCGTTGTATTTGCCGCAAGAGAATCTCCAAATGAATCACTGGGCTTCTCACCTTTTGAACTACTGTTTGGCCATGAAGTAAGAGGACCCCTTAAGCTACTCAAGGAATGCTGGCTGTCGGAGGAAGATGACGTCAACCTGCTGAAGTATGTGATGAAGTTCAAAGAACGGCTGTCCGCTGCTTTACAGGTGGCGAGAGAGAATTTAGGAGCTGCTCAGAAGATGAAGACTTGGTATGATAAGAAGTCCAGGTTATGCCACTTTCACCCAAGAGATCAGGTTTTGATTCTGCTACCAGTGCATGGGCAACCTCTTCAAGCCAAGTTTAGTGGTCCTTATTTCGTGGAGAAGAAACTCAGTGATGTCAATTATGTCATCGCCACACCAGATCGTAGAAAGAACAAGCAACTTTGTCACATCAACATGTTAAAGTTATATCACAGGTGGGACGAAAATAATCCAGTCTGCACTGTAGCTGTTCCACCCGAGTCTGCAAGTGAAATCTCCCATTCAGTATGAGCCTGAGTGATAGTTTGGGGAAGAATCCTGATATCATGAATGATCTCCAGACTAAGCTTTCTCATCTAGCTCCCGAGGAAAGGCAGGAGTTTTCGGCATTACTGCAGGAGTACCCGCAAGTGTTCCGTGCCACTCCAGGAAGAACCACTGTGTTGATGCATGATGTCGATGTTGGAGACGCAAAGCCAATTAAACTGCCTCCTTACCGTGTGAACCCAGTGAAAGTTCCTCTCATCCAGAAGGAGCTTGGCTACCTGTTGGACCACAAGATGATTGAGCCCTGTCAGAGCGAGTGGAGTTCTCCTGTCACTCTAGTCCCTAAGCCAGGGGGGTCACAGCGGCTTTGCATTGACTACAGACGTGTTAATCAGATAACCAAAACAGACACTTACCCTCTCCCTCGTGTGGAAGATTGCATAGACAAGATTGGAAAGGCTAGGTACATAAGTAAGTTTGATTTGTTAAAGGGATACTGGCAAGTACCTATGACTGAACGTGCTAGGGAGATCTCATGTTTTGTAACACTAGGAAAGACTTTTGCATGTTCTGTAATGCCATATGGTATGAAGAATGCACCAGCCACATTTCAGAAGTTCATGAATGTTGTAACAGAGGGTTTGGCAGGGTGTGTTGTTTATATTGATGATGTATTAATTTTCAGTGACAACTGGAAAGATCACCTATGCCATGTCAGTAAATTTCTTGAGCGTTTGGTTCAGGCTAATCTTGTAGCTAATTTATCAAAGTGTGAGTTTGGTCAAGCTAAAGTTCAGTACCTTGGGTATGTAATTGGTGATGGACATGTTGCACCACCAGGAGCTAAGGTTCAGGTTATAAGTGATCTTCCCAGACCTAAAAGTAGGAAAGAGCTACAAAGATTTTTGGGAATGGTAGGTTATTACAGGAGATTTGTTCTTAACTTTTCAATTCTTGTATCTCCACTTACAGACCTACTGAAAAGGGAGTTAAATTTGTCTGGACCGATAACTGTGAATCCTCTTTCAACAAACTTAAAGCTATCCTATTGAGTCAGCCAGTGCTCGCTACTCCAAATTTTGCTAAGCCTTTTAAGATGGCTGTTGATGCAAGTGATACAGGAGCTGGGGCTGTTTTGCTGCAAGAGGATGATCAGGGTATTGAACACCCTGCATCTTATTACAGTAAGAAGTTCACTCCACCTCAAAAGAACTACTCAACTATTGAGAAAGAGCTTTTGGCCTTGATTTTGGGTTTACAGCATATTTCATTTTATTTGTGTTCTGGTTTTGACTCCATAGTCATTTATACCGATCCTAACCCACTGAAATTCTTTAGTAAGTTTAAAGATAAAAATCAGAGATTGACAAGATGGAGTCTACATCTTCAGGAGTATTCATTAGACATACAACATGTCAAGGGGAAAGAAAATGTTATTGCACATTGCATATCTAGACTTAAGACAGATTGTTTTAGGGTAATAAGAAATTTCCTTTGCAAATTTCTTTTTCTTTGTGGGGAGGTGTTACATAGCCTATGATTTCATCATCCTTTGTGTAATTCTAACGTACAGTATGCTGCATGTTTGATCACGAGCGTGTTCTACCTCACTCTCCCCGTCCTCCCTTATAGTAGAGTAAGTCGTTCTTTCTGTTGTTCAGAGCAGGATTGTCAACTCCTTGTCCCCATGGCTTCATTTGCACGTCCTTCTTACAAGTTGTATCAAGCTCTGCCGGCCCCTATATAATGAGCTCAGTCTCTGCATTATTGCCACTTAGATCTACTCTTCATTTTGTTCACATCTCTGTCCTCCCCTGTACAGTTGTTATTATTGTGAGTGCTCAGGAAGTCTCCAACCATCTAGCAGCTGTGTAATTTGAGTATAACTATTATTGCATTTTTCCTTGTACTGTGTAGCGTAACGTGTTAATTTGTAGGCCTAGTGATGTTTTTGTGATTAATGTAAAGTTTGGATATCAGTCATTATTAATAATATTTTGTATCTGTAATAATATATCTTGCGTTAACTGAGCATTATCCAGTGTATTTTCATTTTATCAGGGCTGACTTAGATCAATTTATTCATGCTAATTTCGTGTTAATAGAGGCTATTGCAGTTAGTCATATATTTAACCTGTTTTTTGCCATTACATTATCCTTATGAGTCCTGAATGTTTTGTTGTTAGTTTGAGCATTAAACTTTAACTTGTAATTTTACCTAACTCTTGTTTTGAACCTGGAACTTTACGGGACAGAAGTGATTTTTAGTATTCTCACTTAAAGTGTACATTATCTTCCTCTGTTCCGTAACAATATATATATATATATATATATATATATATATATATATATATATATATATATTTATATATATATATATATATATATATAAATATATATATATATATATATATCCCATTGGATCCCAGGGGTGCTGGGCGAGGCATGGCGTGGGGTGGGTACTAAGCGTACCGCCCTCCGCCTGTCGGCTCATAGCCACGAAGCTCATAGGTCCCTACCCGGGGGCTCCCTACTTTATAAAGACTTGAAAAATCCCAGTTCTCTCCAGTATTCTGGACACTAGCCTCGTATCTCTGACTGGGGTAAAAATAATATGGTTGTTTTTAATGCATCTAAGATTCAGTTCTTACACCTATCAACCCGACAAAATCTTCCACAGGTATACCCACTAATGTTTAATAATATTCAGCTTAATCGTGCATCATCCTTGAACATGCTTGGGGTTTCATTTACTCGGGATTTATCTTGGAAAGATCATATTACATCTCCTGTAAAATCTGCTTCCAAGAGATTGGGTGTGCTAAGCCGACTCCGCTCTTTCTTTACCCCTGCACAATTGTTGACTCTATACAGGGGTTTTATCCGCCCCTGTGTGGAGTACAACTCTCATGTGCGGGGAAGCTCCCCACATACAGCTCTTCTCAATAGGGTGGAGTCAAAGGCTTTTCGTCTCATTAACTCTCCTCCTCTTACTGACTCCCTTCAACCTCTGTCTCTTCACCGCACTGTTGCATCTTTATCTCTTTTCTATCGCTACTTTAATGGTCACTGCTCCTCTGAACTGTCTGCTTGCATTCCTCCACCTCTACGACGGGCGCGTAGTCTGGCAGCAAACTCTCATCCCTTTTCTGTCCAACTCTCTAATGCAAGAGATAACCGTTACTCCCAGTCTTTCATTTAAGCAACAGGTCAGCTCTGGAACTGTCTCCCTCTGTCTCTATTTCCTGCTGCCTATGATCTCCAGTCTTTCAAACGCAGTGTGTCCAGGCATCTCAAAATTATCGGATCTTGAATGTGGCTCTATATTGTATTTTGTTTTTCTCTTGGAGGGAACTGTTACTGCGGGCTCATGGCCTTTGGTTCCTTCTTCCTCGCATAAAAAAAAAATGGGATATATATATATATATATATATATATATATATATATATATATATGCAAGGAAGAAGGAACCAAAGGCCATGAGCCAGGAATTACTGTTCCTTCCAAGAGAAAAACAAAATACAAGAGAGAGCCAAAATCAAGATCCGATCGTTTCGAGATGCCTGGACACACTCTGTTTGAAAGACTGGAGATCATAGCTAGGGGGAAATACAGACATAGAGAAACAGTTCCAGAGTTGACCTGTTGCATAAATGAAGGACTGGGAGTAACGGTTAACTTTTCCATTAGAGAGTTGGACAGAAAAGGGATGAGAGTTTGCTGCCAGACGGATGCTACGTGCCCGTCATAGAGGTGGAGGAATGCAAGCAGACAGTTCAGAGGAGCAGTGACCATTGAAGTAGCGATAGAAAAGAGATAAAGATGCAACAGTGCGGCGAAGAGACAGAGATTGAAGGGAGTCAGTAAGAGGAGGAGAGTTAATATGATGAAAAGCCTTTGACTCCACCCTATTGAGAAGAGCTGTATGTGAGGAGTCTCCCTATACATAAAACTTGTACTCCATACAGGGGCAGATAAAACCCGTGCATAGAGTCAACAATTGTGCAGGGTAAAGAAGGAACGGAGTCGGCTTAGCACACCTAATCTTTTGGAAGCAGATTTTACAAGAGATGTAATATGATCTTCCCAAGATAAGTCCCGAGTGACTGAAACCCCAAGCATGTTCAAGGATGATGCAGGATAAAGCTGTATATTATTAAACATTAGTGGGTACACCTGTGGAAGATTTTGTCGTGTTTATAGGTGTAAGAACTGTCTTTGATGCATTCAAAACAACAAGATTATTTTTACCCCAGTCAGAGATACGAGACAAGTCAGACATTAGGTGTGCTATAGTCTCATCCCTTGTTTGTTGAAGTAGTTGCTGAGATGGACGTTGTGGGAACCGAATGGAGAGGTGAAGGGTGGAGTCATCAGCGTAAGAGTAGATAGGGTTAGATGTACAGTACAGCTTAGAAGGTCACTGATGAATAAAAGGAAGAGAGTTGGTGATAGGACACCGCCCTGAGGAACACCACTGTTGATAGATCTAGGAGACGATCGATGGCCGTCTACAACAGCGGCTTTAGAACGACCAGAAAGGAAGCCATAGATGAAGGCACATATAGAAGGATAGAAATCGTAAGAGGGCAGTTTGAAAATTAAAGATTTATGCCAGACTCGATCGAAAGCCTTTGAGATGTCAAGTACAATGGCAAAGCTTTCGCCAAAGTCCCGAAAGAAGGATGACCAGGAGTCTAAAAGGTAGGTGAGAAGATCGCCAGTGGAGCGTCCCTGACGGAACCCATACTGACGATCAGAAAGAGGATTGTGATAGGAAAGATGCTTTAAATTCTTTCTATTAAGAATTGACTCGAAAGCTTTTGAGATACAGGATGTTAAAGCAATTGGGCGATAGTTAGAGGGTTGGGAACGGTCACCCTTCTTTGGGACTGGCTGAATGAAAGCAAACTTCCAGCACGAAGGAAAGGTACAAGTTGATTGACAAAGGCGAAAGAGTTTACCTAGGCAGAGTGTATGCACAGAAGCACAGTTCTTGAGGACAACAGGAGAGACTCCATCATGCCCATATGCTTTTTTCATATTGAGACCTTTGATGGCAAAAAATACATCAGCTGAAGAAATATTAACGTCAGCCATAAGGAAGTCAGAGGGGGGGAAGTGATGGAGGAATAGCATATATATATATATATATATATATATATATATATATATATATATATATATATATATATATATATATATATATATATATATATATATATTTATTTATTTATTTATTTATTTTGTGTCCGACTCTGGGCATAGGGTTTACAGCCTGCTCCCAAGGACCAGTAGTCCTTTTGCATACCATACACCTCCACATGTCATCATTTCGGTGCTATCACACACCGTCCAAATTGAACACATGCTAGGGCTGTCTCATACAGGACTGGTGTATTGTTATTAGCGGTGGTGTTTTGACGACATGTCGGCATGTCTTCTGGTAGATCAGCGAAGTCTGATTTTATTAAATTCAAGTCCTTAAACTGTTCCCTGCCCCCGCCTGTCCTACTGACCACCTCTATACAGATTGAGCCACCGCCTCCTCCAAATGGTGTTGATGAATATCTCACTTTGTATTGGTTAATAATGTCATTCAACACAATGGCTTGAATAATTCAGTTGGCTCCCTAAATTTCTAGCTTGATTTTCAGAAACCTTTAACTACACTGTGTGCTTACAGAGAGATACCAATCAACACCTTCAGTTCATACTGAGGACGTACAGACATGATGTAAATAACCAATAACTTCGAAGTAATGCGGGAAGTAAAGCAAAAATACCTGACTTTCTCCTCTACCAACATTCCTATAAAATTGCAGCATCACAAGTGTATCCATTCAGTATCATGACCGTGGTCATGATGGCGGGTGATTTCAAAATTTAATCGGGGAACTGAATTCACAACTCCAATTAAAATTCAATTGCATGATAGTCATTTAAAACTGAAATTATAATTGTCATAATTTTTTCCATTTCTAGTTACTTTCACAGTGTCTATATTTTCATACTTAATTACATTTCAACTAAATTACAAATACAGTTTCTTAAACCCTGATAATAAGCTATTACGGCAAACTTCATACGATTTTATTCATTGGAGAGTACAGAGAATTCATAAGTGATACGGTAATATCACCAATCTTCTCATCGTTGGAACATCTCTATTGTTTTCCACTTAAAGGCAGACGACTCTATTCAATTGTGATACAGTCATAGGAGCCTAAGAGTGCTAAGTTTTGTATTTCCCTAATAAGTTGGACAATACAATGCCCGCTTTGTAATTTTCCCTGATCCGGGATATATGATGCCGAAATGTCAAAGAATTGTAGACCTGATCCTTATGAATTTTTTTTCTTTTTCTTTCTTTTTTATAATTGTTCTTGTTACATCTAGACCGTTTTACACTGGGAAAGCTTGTCGTATAGAGAGACTAAGGAAGACTACCTAACTCCAATTAGAAAATTCTTTCCCAGGCTCAATAAAAATCCCTGAAAGACACATGAACAACAAGAAGCATTCAGACTCTTCAACATTCGCACTCTACGATTTGCCTAAAGTCCGAGCAATTATTTATGCTCTGTGACTTTAATATTTTACCATGTGTTCTCCAAGTCGAATTTCTTAATCCTTGATGTATGTTGAGATTAATATGTGACCTGGACCCTTGGCCCACTTTTCTCAGTAACAAAAGGCTGAAACATCCACCAGGTTTGGTTTAGATCAAATCAAAACTATGTTGAGACAGACAGACAGACAGACAGACAGATAGGCCCACACAGAGGCACATGTCCCTTGCTACTACGGGCACAGGAGTAATGGAATAAGAAGGGTTAAGCTCATACCTGTGTTGTCCTCTCATCCATTTTATCCACTTGTCACTTTGAATGAGTCACTTTGGTTTTTTGTTTCATATCTAAGAAATTACACCAACAATCATGTTGCATTCAGTGAATCAAAAACTCAGTTCCTACATATTATTTCAAACAGCCAGAATCTTCCGCAGAAACATCTTTAATATTAACAATATACAGCTGAGTCCATCCTCATCTTACAAGAAACTTGGGTTCATTCTCTTAGGACCTATCATAGAAAGATCATATTAGCCCTCTTGCAGAATCCGCTTGCAAGGGACTGGGTGTGTTAGCTGATTCCTCGCCCTCTTTACCCCCACACAGCTGTTGACTGTACCGGGGTTTATTTGCCCTGGTGTGGAGTATTGTATTCATCTGGGGCGAGGGAGAGGGGGAGTCTTCACACAGCTCTTCTACGAAGGGTGGAGTCAAATATTTTTCGTCTGATTAACTTCCCCCATCCTCTCCTACTGACTTCTTTTAACCTTCTTCTCGCTGCACTTTTTTTTTTCTTACTATCACCACATCAATGGTCACTGATGGACTGAAGTGTCTGCTTGCATGCCTCCTTCATTGCAGCTTTCTTGCAGCACCTGTCTACCAGCACACTCTTACCCCTTGCCTATCCATGTTCGTGATGAAAGAGTTAACCGATACTCTCATTCATGTGCAATAGGTCATCTCTGGATCTATTTTCCTAATTCTGTTTTTCCCTATGTCCATGACATCCAGTTTTTAAACGCGATGGGACTCGCCATCTCGAAATGAAAGGAGCTTCAATTTAACTGTCTTTTGTAGATTTTTTAGGAATAAAATTAACAAGCTTATAGCCATTTTTTGTACTTCTTCTTATTGTTTGTGCTAAGAATTTTTTTGATATTGTATGTACACTGAAGATACAACTTCATGAAGTGGATCGATATCGGGCGAAACATCTATCTGTCTATCTATTGCCAGACGCCTAAATCCCGTTTGGGGTGGCCACAAACAAATCACCTCCAAGTTGCCCTGTCCCCCGCCATTTCACTCCCCTGCTCCCAACTCACATCCCCCTCTCTCATATACCTCTCCACCCAATCCCTCCATCTCATCCTCGGCCTCCCTCCCTCTTCCCCCTCCACCTCACTCACATACACTCTCTTTGTCAGTCTTTCACCCTCCATCCTCTCCACATGGCCAAACCACCTCAGTGTGTTCCTCATAACGCTTCCTATCACATCCACATCAACACCACAACGCTCCTTTATATTCTCATTCGTCAGCCTCTCTCCACGTGACTCCACAGACTCCTCTTAAATAACTCATTTCCACTGCTCTCACTCTTGACTTGTGTCCTTCCAGCAATGTCCAAGCTTCACTTCCGTACGTTAGAGTTGGTATCACGATACTGTCATGTAGTAACTTTTTCACTTCCATGCTCACTTCCCTGTTTCTTATCACTGCTTTCAAAGAACCAGCAACCTTTCTTCCCTGCTGTACCCTTTCAAGCACTTCACCCTCCAAACCTCCATCCTTACTCATCACACTACCCAAGTACTTAAACGTACTCACATTTTCCAATTCCTCACCATCCAACCTCGCTGTACATTCACTAACTTCACGTCTCTCAAAGACCATCACTTTACTCTTCCCTACATTCACCTTTAGATTCCGTTTCTTACACACTCTCTCAAACTCATCCACCAAGCCTTGCAGCTCCCCTTCGTCTTCATTCAACAACACAGTATCATCTGCAAACAACAGTACAGGGAGTTTCCAAACACTATCCTCTCTCACCAGGGCCACTCCAACATCCACTACCCTACCTTGTACCTCTTTTATTACCCCCATCCATGTACAGATTGAACAACCATGGAGACATGACACATCTCTGTTTCAACCCAACTTTCAAAGAGAAAAATTCACTTAGTTCACCATCCACACGCACTGCAGCCTTCGCACCATCGTACATACTCTTCACAGCATTCAACAACTTCCCATCTACTCCATATATTCTTAACACTTTCCACAATCCTTGTCTATCCACCCTGTCACATGCTTTCTCCAAATCCATGAAAGCCGCATACAACTTCTTTCCCTTCTCTAGAAACTCCTCCACTAAAGATCTAAGCATGAATATCTGATCTACACAACCCCCTCCCTTCCCAAAGCCTCCCCGCTCCTCTCCAACTAATTTCTCCGTTTCCTCTCTAACTCTCTATAAGTATCTGGATCATAATAAAAAAGAAAAGAAACTTAAATATGTGCGTAAAGTTTCTTCCATTTGAACGGGTTACGGTCCTTTGGAATAAATACTCGTTTGCTTGTCTTACCTGCCCCTGCCTGAGGTACTCCACAACAGCCTTGGCAAGATTGGCAGGGGGAGAGGGTCGGAATTTGACGTAGTACTTCACAATCTCTGGGTTGGCAAACGCTAATTCATTCATTTTCAGTACAATTCAGCTGAAACGGACGGAAAGTAGAAAGCTTTATTTGTTGCCTAGAGATGTACAGGTGTCATTGAAAAGTGTAAGTTTTTGTTAAATACTTCATTCCATGTTCTAGAAGCACACGAGCTATTTTGTTGAGAAAGTATCCAATATATTACTCAATCCCGTTAATTACAGTCAGCTAGGATTTAGGGACTTAGTGCTAATGCATTACCCTTCATTATCCTCAAACATTACACAAAACATTATGTAATCCATTTCCTAGCCTCTCGCAAAATTAATGACGTAAAGCATGTGATATAATAGGTGACTGAAATTAACAAGTGGAAGAAGTCAGACACTAAAAAGTGAATGAACATACGTGTAAGAGCGGAGTCAGAGCTGGTCCACTGCCGGGAAGCTACTGATGTGCTGCCACACGCACACACGCCCCAACACCGCCTCACAACGTACCCGCCAACCCCGGCCTCCAAACACTCTGCTGTCTTTGCCCACCAGTTATACCCAAAAGTAACGTCTCAAAACAAGTAATTAATATTTTCTAGAGTTGTTACATTATATACAATGCAGAACCATAACGTAATTCACAGTCTTCCTTGGAACACAACCCGCAACTCTGTGTTACATTCAGGTCCCAAATTATACGGCTGGATGAACAAGAATCTGACCACCTCGAAAATCGATCTGTGGTTCAGTCACTTGCGAGCTGGATGTGCTAATCCATTCATCATCGGCATCCCAAATGTAGGTACTGTACATCTGGTTGCAGTTTGGCACCCTAGTAGCGGGAAAAGGGAAATGTGTCAACACCACGGTTGTGTGTGTGTGTGTGTGTGTGTGTGTGTGTGTGTGTGTGTGTGTGTGTGTGTGTGTGTGTGAATTGAGAGATAATGGGAAAAAAAGAACAAATGAAGAGAAGAAGGGAAGAAGGGAGGATATGAAGACAGGAAGGGACCAAAGAGAAGGAGAGGGACAAAAAAATGAAACTAGGAAGATAAGAAGAGAAAAAGGGATGAGGTAAATAAAAGAAAAGAGGAAAGAGATAACGAGGAAGAAAGAGAGAGGACAAGGAGCAAGCAGAGGCGAGACAGGGCGTGGCTAGTCCAAATTGTTTATGGAGAAGTGAGGAGAAAAGACAGACGGAGGACGAGAAGGAGACGAAGAGGATGGAAGATGAAGAAAGAGAGACAGAGGAAGACGAGGATGAAAGACGAAGATAGGGTTGAGGCTAAAAGAGAGGAAGAAGATGGAAACTGAAGGACATTGTACATAGAGGAGACGACGCAAGGTGAACGAAGTGTCGACAGAAGAGAGAGAGAGAGAGAGAGAGAGAGAGAGAGAGAGAGAGAGAGAGAGATGGGGCGGAGCTTGTAAGAGACGGGAGAATGGTGGGGGCTGGTTTGAGCAATCATATTGTGGGAAGTGATAGGGCATGGGCGGCACGTCTCTTTCAATGTTTTAGCTTCTTGTTACCCACAGTTATTTATTTTCATTTTATTTCCTTGTGAAAGCCATTTTTTTCTTTGATACTACTTGCATTCACTCTTTAATCTAATTATCTTACATTCACTAATAGTTCTTATGGAGAATATTGGTAGGTTGCAGAGTAATAGCAAGTTTCGTTCGAATGTCAGCAGTATCTCACTTAAAAATAATAAATAAACAAATGCTAGAGACATAACTTAGAGAGCATGAGAATACATTCAATCAAGTAATGACTGCCAAGGGGAGGCGGTGGCTCAATCGGTAGAGAGGCGGCCTGCATTCCTAACGGACCAAGGTTCAAATCCTGGCTGGGGCAGGGAACAGTTTAGGGATTTGAATTTCATTAAATCAGGTTTTACTGATCTACCAGAAAACCCGCCGACATGTCGTAAAAATACCCCCGCTAATACCAATACACCAGTCCTGTATGAGACAGCCCTAGCATGTATTCAATATAGACGGTGGGTGTTAGCTCCCAAGTGGTGACATGTAGAGGTGTATGGTATGTAGGAGGACTGCTGGGCCTTGATAGCAGGCTGTGAAGCCTATGCCCAGAGTCGGACACATAAAAAAAAAAAAAAAAAAAAACACACTCAAAGGAAAGTGCAGGATGGTTTCTACACAAAAATCGTACACTGACATAATTCCGTTCAGACTGTTATGGTGAGTAATGAGTATGAACCCTTACACAGCTAGAATACACTGACACACGTCTGCGTGAAATGTCATGATGAGTTGTGAACTTTTAAGAAGACAGGATCCACCAAATACCTCATTAGCTGATATTTCCTCGCTCTCTCTCTCTCTCTCTCTCTCTGTTTCCGCACACACACACACACACACACACACACACACACACACACACACACACACACACACACAATCTTTTCTGTATGGTTCGACCTTAATAACAGCTTATTATCTTTTTCACATTTTTTTCCGAATCTTAACACCACCCACCATATTGCGACAGCAGTCCCCCATCATCTTTTGATGTATGTTGTTCAAGATTTGTATTTTTGTTTTCCTGATCTGATTGTGTAAATGCGATTGTCCGCGTGCATGTCCTACTTTTTTTGTTTTTTTAGCCTGACCTAAAATTGTCATCTCTCCATCTACATTACTGAGGTGTGACAACATATTAAAGTTAGATCATACCATACATCAAGAAGTTCTATGGACATGATGTAGGGGCATAGTACTGTCATTCTGTCAATAATATTTGGGCCAAGTTAAGTGGAAGAGTACGATGTAGTTGAAACAAAACACGAGAACATATGCCAAAAATATCAGAGACTTTTCCTTTATTTAAACATTGCTCTTCATATATTTAAACACTAAAATATCACTTTAAAAATAAAAATCGTATCTTAAAAGCACATTTTATCAGTATAGGGTATATTTTAGTGTATGTTTTATCAGTAATGTTACTTTTAAAATCCTTTTAGTTTTTTTACTATCTTAGCATTGGAATGTCACATTAATATTATATATATATATATATATATATATATATATATATATATATATATATATATATATATATATATATATATATATATATATATATAAGTAAAGAACTATGGACATCAATATGCACCAATAGCAATTAATATATCATAATTCAGATAAATCTTATAACCACTGCAGCTTTTCGAACTATGTACTGTGTCTGAATAGTTAATATCTGCTTTTCGAATTACTATTCATTTCTCACACTTGTATGTGACCCAGCGAACGTCGGTTTACCTTGTAAATCATGCTGTCACACAGAAAGCTGGCATTCCATAACCTGCCTGCGTCACAACCATACTCCACTATTGCGCCTGAGTCTAACCAAACATAACCACATCACAACAGTCCCATCTTAGTCCCTCTCTGATCACAAGAACTGGAATTTATTCACCTTTGCTAGTTTGTATGCCGAAAACATGTACTACCTCTGCACCATAAACTAATAACATGGTACAGTACTTTTCCTTCATCTTGAACCTATCTATCTATCTATATACTTAGGCTGCTTCCCCCAAGGAATGGGAGGTAGCCGAGACAGGACGACACACTCTCCATTTACTCATCCATTTAAACACATTCATTCACATCTTAGCCCCAAAGGGGAGAACGGACAGATCCTCTGGAACCAAAAAAAAAAAAAAAAAAAAAGTGAAAAATAATACTCAGTTACTTGTATGGCATTTTACCTCAACCCAGTCAGTACACGGGCAATAATGCTACTAGCTCTTATAACCACAACATACGTTATATAACACTGAGTACTAGTAACAGCTACCATTAATGAAACATATGAACCGAGTCACATACCTACTTTAACAAAGTCAATGTACATAATCACAAACACTTAATATATGTCCTATAAAACATACACACAGATTCACTTCTTAGATCACATCATTCCTTATTGTGGACACACTTGGACAGAAAGACCCATGTTAACTCCGCATAGCCAGGCCCAAGTCTTCGGGTAAACACCTGGGTGAGTGAGCCACTTCTTCTTTCTTGAATATATGGCCATCGGCCATATGTGGCCATTAAGTCAAAACGTCCATTGTCAGTACAAAAGGTACTCAAATATACAAGACACACCCCAAGACACAAAAGCAAAAAGTCATATAGATATAGGCTATACATATATACATCATCATCATCATCATCATCATCATCTGGACCTCCTTTCCTATACCTAGGGCAGGGTGGGGAGTAGCAATGTCCCGACAGCCCAAATTTGCCCAATTCAATGGACCTCATTTCCATGTGCTCACCATTCAAGCCCCCGGTGTCCTGGCCCCATCTGATACGCCAAAAACATTCACCACCTTCTGCAGCTTCACATAAACGTATCCGATAGAGTCAGTCCGGATGCTGTCACGTTAAAAAAGGGTACCAAATCCCTGACCATGCAATTCTCCTCACAATATTCATCCAGCCATCTCGATCTCTTGTCAGTCCCATGGTCTCACCAGCTTCCAAACCTTTTCCTCATACACGTATCCACCATATCGCTCTACCTTCTCCTTGGCCTACCACGCCTCCTCCCTCTTTTAGATTCTCTCAGATGTACCTTTTTCACCACTATTTTCATCCATTCTTTCCACATGACCATACCATCTCAGTACACTCTCTTCTCTTCTGGTGTCCACAAACTTCCTCACTCCACATATTTCGTGATACACATTATTTCGTATCCTATCCACTCTCTGTACTCCAGATACATTCCTCAGCAGTCCCATCTCCACTACTCTCACTCATGACTTTTCATTTTCATGCCACATCAGAGTCTCACATCCATATGTTAAAGTTGGCCTCGTGAAGCCGCAACACTCAAACCTCTGTTTCTTATCATTGCCTTCATTGCACCAGCTACTTTCCTCCCTTGTGTCGCTGTGCTTTCCACTTCTTTTGCACATTTTTCTCTCTTACATCTCACTGTATCCAGATATTTGAACTCTCACGATTCCAGTCTCTCTCCATTCACTGTAACATCGCACTGGGAGTCACCGTCTCTCTCATTAACAATCACTTTACTCTTTTCTACATTTACTCTCAAGGCACGATGCTCACAGACATCAGCAAATCTCTGCACGAGTCTACCAAGTTCTTGTCCGGTATTTGCAAGTAGCACTGCATCATCAGCATACCACAAATTTGAGATTTTCCATCCATCACCATTCATTACCAACGCCATCCCCCTCTCCGTTAATCGTGCTTTTACTTCTCTCATCACCATATCCATACATATAGATAGATAGATAGATAGATAATATAGGCAGGGCACAAATCATGAGCAGGAGGCCAGAGAGGCAGTGGCAGATAGACTGGTGGCTGAAGGCTGGCTAAATGATGGAGGCACGTGAGTCAGAGTTGGAGTTGGAGCCAGGACCAGCGGAGAGAGGCGACTCCAAAGCCCCAAGGGTGTAGAAAAGGGTACGACACTCCTCTGAGACAGTAGCAGCCTGGAGGGACCCCTGGCGCAGCTCGGTGAAGGAGAGCAAGGCCTGCCGGAAGTCCCCCTTCGCAAACTCCAGCTCGTCAGACTCCACTGCCGCCGAGCCCTCATAGTGGCACAGCTGGTTCTCCAAAACATCCAGGCTGTGCTGGGGACGGGAGCAAAGTCGCCCCAGGAAAGTTGCTGGGCCGACCTACAGGACCTAGAACTCCCTGATGCCTGCCCCACTGATGGAGGAGGGGGCACAGCAGGAGGCACCATGGAATACACAGGGGCACCAGGAGCAGAAACCTCAGATGGCAACGAGGCTTCAACATCGCCAACCTACATGGGAACATCAGGTAGGGGCTGAGAGTCAGACTGGCACAAGATGGCATGCCCTGACAGCTAGATCCTCGTCTGGGGAGTGGAGGACTGCAGCTGCAGCACCCACAGGACCAAGGAGGTCAGGGTTGATAAGGGCCCAGGATGACGATGATGATGATGACGAGGAGGGGCCTCCTTCCCAGGCCTCCTCTACATCACGAGTGTGGAGGAAAAGATTCGGGAATGGAGATGGCAGGAAGCCCCTTGGCCTGGAAGATGACAGGCTGGTGCTGGCCAATCTCCCCTGAGAAGGCCTTGGCAACCTCCACACACATGGCGATGATGGTAGAGGCAGAGGTGGCAGGGGCAATAAGTGGGGACTGATGCCGACACCGACGACGGAGGAGGGCGGTGCGGCGTGGTGAGAGCTCCTGCACTGCCTGGCCTGCAGGGCCAGTGCCAGAGGCAGCTGCAGGTTCCTTGGCATCCTCCCCTATGACAAACTCCACCTCCTCGCCAGCAGCAACAGAGGGTACAGAGAGGGCAAGGTTGGGGACCACGATGGATGAACAGTTGAGGAAAACATCCCCCTCCCCCCGTGTCCCGGCGAGTCACGAGGGCTAAACCCTCCGGACGTGGAACCACTAAATTTGCCTCACAACCTTTGCTGCCATGGTCCTCCCAGCAATGCATGGAATTAGAGTCTCCTCTCTAAGGTCAGAGGGTGGATTCATCTCTGTTAAGTGAGCCTCCTTGCCTCACGCTGAGTTATTATGTGACTGATCCCCTAGCCTGTCCACCGTTCTCACCAAAACACCGTCACTGTTCGCACACTCCTCCAAACAGTCAAAATAAACACTGAGCTACCACTCCAACAATACATACATTACTGTACACTGTGGAGCTCCAGCATGACGATCCCACACTTGTCCGATTCCATATTTTATTCATTCCATATAGTTCTTACGCCATTTACATTTCAATCACATGCAAACAGATCTCAACTTTTATTTGTCCCCACAAAGCAACGACCTCCCTTGCAGTCCCTTGCCTTATTATTTCTGCGTTATTTCATATCTACAGTACTTTTGTCCTACATATATTCATACTTCAGTGATATACTGTAATTGTGACGAAATATCGACGTATATTTTGTGCCTACTTAGCAACGACCCCGTTAACCATTTCATTCACCAGATTTATCATAGTCCTTCCCTTCATACCCCAGCATGTGTACAGTCGGCCACGGAAAAAGTAAACACCTACGTTTCGCGTGTGTGTGAAACATCTGGTAACACTGTCTGTAGCAGAAGTGCTGAAATAAATTAAATAAATCTGCAATTTGTTTTATTCATACATATATGTTATGAACAAATTTGTAAGGATTATTTAACCAGTGACTTGTATTATTATAAGTAACATAATTATTATATCTCATGGTATTAACTGCTGTCTGCCGAACGGGAATGAAGTTGTCGTACGGGTCCCTCCCCTCCCCTACCTTTGCCCTAGCCTAATCTTTACCAGTAAAAGAAGAGGAGGAAATAAAAGTTTAACGGAAAACAGAGATAAGAGATGTTTGGTATGCGTCTCATGGATGATATTCATGAAAATGCATTATGTTTGTGTTGCCTTATCAATTCCGGCAGACCAGGGATAGTTTATGTGTGTGTGTGTTGTTGGTATTGTATAAAGATACTGTTAAGGATTTTCTCTAAAGGGTTTTAGGCCTATTGTAAAAGCCTTACCCTCTTATTATCTTATGTTATTTTCATGGTAGTAACTATTCACTGCGCTCCCCCTCCTCCACCTCTCTCCCTCTCGTTTTATGCCCCCCCCCCCCTCCCATACCAGCCTCTCCTCCTTCCCTCCTCCACGTCTTGACTTCCACCAATATCTCTATTAAATGCTTTGAATCCTCAATCCGAGTCGAGGTGGGAGATACAGAACAGGACCATGGGCCAGACCACAGCTAACCCATGAGAAAGAAGCACCTTAGATCAATAATGGAACACATACAGGATAAAGCAGCCCTCAGAGGAAGAATTATTGGAATGAGGGAAAGTGGACTTTCTATTTCCGACATAGCAAGGGAAGTAGGAGTAACAAGGAAAACAGTCTACAAGTGGTGCAGACGATGGGAGGAGGAAGGTGATCTTCGGGACCTGGGGTCCGAGACACACTACACCTGAAGATGACAGGAGAATGGTGAATGCAGTAACGGATAATCCATTCACAAATGCAGCTGCAATTCGGGACAGTCTTGGCCTAGATGTCTCCACTCAAACTATACGCCGTCGGCTTCACAGTGATGGAGTGCACCACAGAGTCCCTGCCACTAAAGGATTATTAAACGAACGACATCGGATCAACTGTCTTCGTTTTGCCCAGCAGTATGTCAACGAATATATATATATATATATATATATATATATATATATATATATATATATATATATAAAATGATAGTATGTAATTTATGGTGCATAATATAAACTACGCTTTGCAGGACAACTGCCCAATTCACACAGCCAGGGTCGTTCGGAGATGGTTTGCTGAGCAACAAGATATTGATCTGCTGAACTGGCCAAGTAAGGCATGTGACCTAAACCCACTGGAAAACTGTTGGGGGACCAATGTCAACTCTTGGATCACAGGGCAAGAAAGATCCTCACGGCAGCTCCTCCAGCATACCTTCTCCGAGTGGGAGCTGTTCCGGGCAAATCAGCAGATCGTCTACAATCACGTAGCCTCCGTCCCCAATAGACTACGTGACGTCATCGCTAACGACGGTGGATGGACCAGATATTGATATCGGTTGGGAGAGATGGTTATGAGGCTGCTGGATGGCTCTCATCTGAGTAAAATAATGATATCTATGGGGTAGGGCCTAAGGTTTTATTTGCTTTCTATTAACTATCCATTGTTTGGTTCTGGGTATTCATTCATTTAATAAATCATTTTGTTGCTCTGGGGTATACTTTACATATTATATATATATGCCTAATAAAGCTATCTTGCAATTGTGTTCTGTGTCCTTTAAAACCCTGGGTGCTGACCCATTGCCCTGTGTGTCTACGATAAGAATGGCACTAATATCAGGACTGGACGTCCTATAATACGTATGATCGTGATATATAAATAAAGGATACAACTTGTATTTGTCTTAGATTATGCGTTCTGAATGTTTCACCAGTGTGAGGTCCACAGTTATTAAACGAACAGGAACAAGTAACTAGCGAATAGGCCTTCCATTGATGTGTTGACGGATGAGGAGCACTAACTACTGTAATAAACACGCCTAACCACTTGAGATATGGATCCACTGGTTGTCAGCTGTAGTTGAACTCAGAGAAAGTAAGGAGTATGCACTGCTTTCGCCAGCAGTTGTTTTGTTCGCTAGGTGCGAACCCACCTGTAACAGCATACATTTCATTTACCGTGAGGCCATATCAATTACCTTTAACCTGCCCCGTCCCGACGACGTATGGGTACGTCACCACGATTTGCATTTGCCAGTCCCGGTGACGTACCAGTACGTCGTGCAATTGCAAGGTACCTAATTTGCACAATTTTCAATTTTCGCACGTGATTTTTCGTATGTATACACGGGACACCTTCCTCTATTCCTGTACAAGATACCAAGCAGGGAAAATGCCTTACACTGCATAACCTCCCCCCTCCCCCCCTCACGCCATTGTCTTGGCAAAGGACCTGTTACCAGTGACCTGGCTAGTAAAGTTATTCAGGGCCAGAGTGATTCCCCAATCGATGACAATGTGGAGGACAATGTTTACATAGCATTAGAAGAAGAAACAGCCAGAAATAATGATCAGGTAGTGTGGCAAAAATAGGTCAGGTATGGTGATTAGTTAGTGAGTGAAACAATGCTTATAATGCCTTTATTACTGCTTGAAAACCAATATACTGTCATACTACATATACATTCGTACCAAGTAAATAAATAAATACCGTTTATGAGTGGATGAAATAGTTACCCTCCCATAGAACTCGTTTTCTTTGGTGCCAGCATGTTAGAAAACCCACTCAGGTAAGGAGGAACTCCTACCTGGATTGGGCACTTTAAACCTCAGGTGAGCGATTTCTCTATGAATTTTCGATGTTTCTCACCAAAAGCGAAGGTTTTAGCCCAAAAAAAAAAAATCGAAAATACCTCGGGACTGGGGGATGTCGGAGGTGCGGAAAACCTCGGGACGTGACGGGTTAATGTTGCAAAGCAGTAGTCCACTGTAACAGCATTTTCAGTTTTCCCTTTACCGACACTACGATAACAGTGGCATGAGTGACAAATATTATAGTATGTTGCTGATATCAAAGTATTTATAGATGCATGATCATAGTCACTGTTTCTCACTTCATACCATTTCTGCACGTAATCTATGCAGAGCCTTTTTTTTTTTTTTTATGCGAGGAAGAAGGAAACAAAAGCTACGAGCATACAAAAGAGTTCCTTCTAAAAAAAAAAAAAAAAATACAAAAGAGAGCCAAATTCAAGATCTGTTCATTTCCAGATGCCAGGACATACTGCGTTTGAAAGACTGAAGATCATAGGAAGTAGGAAATACAGAAAAAGGGAGACAGTTCCAAAGTTGACCTGTTACATAAATGAAGGATTGGGAGTAACGATTAACCCTTGCATTAGAGAGTTGGACAGAAAAGGGATGAGAGTTTATTGCTAGATGTTGTAGAGGAGGGATGCAAGCAGACAGTTAAGAGGAGCAATGACCATTGAAGTAGCGATAGAAGAGATAAAGAGGCAACAGTGTGGCAAAGAGACAGAGGCTGAAGGGAGCCAGTAAGAGGAGCAGATTAATGAGACGAAAAGCCTTTGATTCCACCCTACTAAGAAGAGCTGTATGTGGGGAGCCTCTCCACACATGAGAGTTGTACTCCATACAGGGGCAAATAAATCCCATGTATAAAGTCAACAACTGTGCAGGGGTAAAGAAGGTACAGAGTTGGCTTAGCACACCTAATTTCTTGGAAGCAGATTTTACCAGAGATGTAATATGATCTTTCCAAGATAAATCCCGAGTGAATGAAACTCCAAACATGTTCAAGGATGATGCTGGATATTATTAAATTTTAGTGGGTACTCCTGTGGAAGATTCTGTCGGGTTGATGGGGATAAAAACTGAGTCTTTGATGCATTAAAAACAACCAGATTATTTTTACCCAAGTCAGAGATACAAGCAAAGTCAGACAGGAGTGCCATAGCCTCATCCCTTGTTTGTTGAAGTAACTGCTGGGATGGATGTTGCGGGAACCTAATGGATAAGTGAAGGATGGAATCATCAGCATACGAGTGGATAGGGTTAGATGTACAGCTTAGAAGAACATTGATGAATAACAGGAAGAGAGTTGGTGATAGGACAGAGTCCTGAGGAACACCACTGTTAATAGGTCTAGGAGAAGAACGATGGCCGTTTACAACAGCGGCTATAGAATGACCAGAAAGGAAGCTGTAGATTAAGGCACAGATAGAAGGACAGAAACCATAAGAAGGCAGTTTGCCAGACTTGATCGAAAGCCTTTGAGATGTCAAGTGCAATGGCAAAGCTTTCGCCAAAGTCCTGAAAGGAGGATGACCGGGAGTCTGAACGGTAGGTGAGAAGATCGCCAGTGGAGCGTCCTTGACGGAACCCATACTGACGATCAGAAAGAAGGTTGTGATAGGAAAGATGCTTTAAATTTTTTCTGTTAAGAATAGACTGAAAAACTTTTGAGACACAGGATGTTAAAGCAATTGGACAATAGTTAGAGGGTTGGGAATGGTCACCCTTCTTTGGGAATGGCTGAATGAAAGCAAACTTCCAGCAAGCAGGAAAGGTAAAAACCTAGGCAGGATGTAAGCACAGAGTGTGAAATGGAGGGAGAGTAAGAAATTGTTCTGGAAGGAGGTAAAGAAAGTAAGGCAATATGAAAGGGGTAATAGTAGGGGAGTGAAAGATAGGAACAATAGATTGTTGGTGGAGAAGAGAGAGAAATTGAGGAGATGGAAGGAGCACTTTGAGGATTTGTTGAATGTAGAGAGTGACAGCAGTGCGACTGTAAGTGGTTGGGGAATGGCTGGGAGATGAAGAGATGAGAGGAGCGAGGAAGAGATCAGTAGAGTGGAAGTAGTGGAAGCAATGAAAAATATCAAGATGGGAAAGGCCCCAGGAATTGATGGAGTGTGTGGTGAAATGCTGCGGTATGGGGGTGAGACTGTAGTGGAGTGGATATAGAGGTTATGTAGATTGGCTTGGGAAGAGGAAAGGGTTCCGGAGGACTGGAAATCAGGTATATTGTTCCATTACACAAATGAAAAGGGGAGAGAGAAGTATGTGGTAACCATAGGGGTATTTGCCTTCTTAGCGTGACTGGAAAAATATATGGTAGAATACTCATTGATAGGTTTAAACATATAACAATGGAGCTAGTTGGAGAAGAACAAGGGGGATTTAGGAAGGGAAAAGGGTGTGTAGATCAGTTATTTGTTCTAAGATGTTTAGTGGAGAAGTATCTAGAGAAGGGAAAGAAAGTGTATGCTGCCTTCATGGACTTGGAGAAAGCTTATGACAGAATAGATAGACAAGGTATGTGGAAGGTAATACAAATATACAGAGTGGAAGGGAAATTGTTGAGTTCTGTGAAGAGTATGCACGAAGGAGCTAGGGCTACGGTGCGAGTGGATGGTGAGCTGAGTGAGTTCTTTGATCTCAAAGTGGGACTGAAACAGGGTTGTTTGGTGTCTCTATGGCTGTTTAATATATACATGGATGGGGTTGTAAAGGAGGTGCAAGGTAGGGCAGTGGATGTGAGGGGTGGCTCTAATGAGTGAGGTGAGATTTGGAAGCTTCCGGTGTTGTTGTTTGCTGATGATACAGTATTGTCGAATGAAGATGAATGGGAGTTGCAAGGTTTGGTGAATGATTTTGGGACAGTGTGTAGGAAGTGCAATCTGAAAGTTAATGTAAACAAGGGTAAAGTTATGGTGTTTGAGAGGAATGAAGTCACAGAATGCACAGTGAGGTAGGATGGTGAGGATATGCAGAATGTGAGTGCATTCAAGTACTTGGGTAGTGTGATGAGTAAGGATGGGACTTTGGGGGATGAAGTGCTTGAAAGGGTACAGCAGGGAAGGAAGGTTGTTGGTTCACTGAAAGCAGTGATGAGAAATAGGGAGGTGAGAATGGAAGTTTAGAAGTCACTGCATGATGGTATTGTGATCACTACTCTGATGTGACGTAAAGAAGCGAGGCATGGACCTTGCAAGAGGTTAATAAGTCAAGAGTGAGAGCAGTGGAAATGAGTTACTTGAGAGGAGCATGTGGAGTGACGTGGAGGGACAGGCTGACGAATGAGGAAGTGAAAGAACATTGTGGGGTGGGTGTGGATGTGGTTGAGAAGATTAGAAAAAATACACTGAGGTGGTTTGGGCATTTGGAGAGAATGGAGAATGAAAGACTGACTAAGAGGGTGTATGTAGGTGAGGTGGAGGGAGCAAGAGGGAGGAGAAGACCGAGGATGAGGTGGAGGGATGGTGTTGAGAGGTACATGAGGGAGGGGGGAGTAAGTTGGGGGGAGGGTAGTCAAATGGTGGGTGACAGAGTGACTTGGAGGCGTTTTGCCTGCAGCCACCCTTTGCGGGATTAAGGGGTCGGGCTCTAGATAGATAGATAGATAGAAGAACAGACTTAGCACGATTCTGGGCAGAAACATAAAAAAAATGTGATTCAGGGGTGGGTTAGCACTGGTACCTTTTATTGGCCCTCTCCTTGTTGCAGACAGCATTAGAACAAGTGTGATTAAACCAAGGCTTTCTTGCATTAGTCAAAGGATATTAGAAAGGAATGTATGCTTCCATGCCTGACAGAATAACCTCTGTAAAGCGCAAGGCACACTTAGATGGCTCCCGGCCATGGAAGAAATAATCATTCCAGGGAAAATCAAAGAAATACTGCTTGAGGGCCTCCCAATCTGCAGCTCCAAAGTGCCACAGTCGCTGTTTCTTTGGAGGGTCCACAGGCTGTACCGGAGTGATAGGAGAGGTTAAGGTAATAAGGTTGTGGTCAGAGGAGCTCAACCGAGAGAAAAGATTAACAGTGTAAGCAGAAGGATTAGTTGTAAGGAAGAGATCATGTATGTTGGAACTCCCTCCAAGGCGGTCAGGGATACGGGTAGGTTGCTGTGCAAACTGCTCTAGGTCATTAAGGATAGAAAAGATGTAGGCTTGTTCACCAAGTGGATCAGTGAAAGGAGAGGAGAGCCAAAGGTGGTGGTGAACATTGAAATCTCCTTGAATGGAGATTTCAGAGAAAGGAGCAATGGATAGAATGTGTTCCATCATATAAGTAAGATAGTCAAAGAATTTTTCATAGTAGAATTAGGGGATAAGTAAACAGCACAGATATATTTAGCCCCTATACAGCAGGGATGTTTTTGTGCTCCTTGCGCGTCCCGCAGGGATATTCGCGCTCCAACTGACTTCTTAAAAATATTTACCAAAAATCAGTTATTAGACCTAGAATATTATAATTATATATGAATATGGCACATACCTTCAGCTTTCTCATGGGATGTTGTTGACCATTCGTCGACAACCGTAGGCCTTGTGGAGACTTCTGAAGTTGGGTAACTAAGTCTCCACTTTACACTTCCCGACATCCAGTAATATGATTACCACAACCTGATATTATCACTAGAAACACTATTCTATGATTTTCAAATAGTTTGGAATCCATACTAAAATAAAAACCACTGTGAAAGCAATGTAAATTACGAGCGCGTATGAGCTTCCAACCCGTCCTCATTCCCCGCTGGTATTCTGTCATTTATTATTCATAAAAACACTCACACTTTATATTCCTATTATTTTATAACACTTACTGTATATATATCTGCAGTATTTATCCGTAAGTCTCCTTCAGTAATTGTAGTTTATTGTCACTGTAGGCAGGGCTGTTTCTTGCTATAGGCGAAGTGTGCGGTTGCCTAGGGCCCCCGATGCCACTAGGGGGCCCCCAAGCTGCCAATATTAGCTTTTTAAGAAATTATAATATGTGTAAAGTGACTCGAGGTTGTGGTGCTTGGCTATTTCTTGGCTCTCTTGGCTTTTGTTCGCGCCTTTTCGTCTGGCATCCCATAGTTTCATAAGATAGGGGCCCCCAAACAGCATTCTGCCTAGGGCCCCCAAAAGGCTAGAAACAGCCCTGACTTTAGGCATTCACTTTCTCTCTCAGTAAAATACGTAGATAGCCAAGGTTTCACTTTCAGTCATAACTTCAGGTATTTGTACTCATATTCTTATATTACTAATTATTTACATTTCTGTTTACATTTCCTATTGTATTTTCAATATTTACAATTCTATTTTACTTATACTACGTTATGCACTGTCACTTACACTAACTTATAAAACTATATTACACTGTTCAATCATATTTACATCCATTGCTTTCACTTGCTATTTACACATTTTTTACACATTATTTACGCGTTATTTACACATTATTTAAATTTTCCACTTGCACTTTTAGAACTGCTTCACGCTGTGGTAATCAAAGAAGCAGATTACGCAGAGGGGAACCTGACACTCAGCGCACTGCCAAGAGGTGCGTTTGTGATCAGGTGTGTGTCTGGTGGTATGTGCACACACCTGGCACCTGTGAATTGCAGCCTTCCTCTTCGTTGTGGCAGGCATTTGCACCAGTCTGTGCCAATCCATGTATGCCCTCTGCTCAAATCTGTCAGCAAGTCTAACAGAATGGCGCCTTGGAGCTGCTGCTGTCACCCTACCATATCTCTCAAGCAGCTGCTGAATACAAGTCCTGGCAAACGACCTCAGGGAGAAGGACTTGGGTGGCTTTACCTTCATCTTGTACAGGATGAAGGCGTTCAGCATCGTCGTGTCAATGAGATGCAAAAAAACTTTCCTGTACCTCCTAGTATTCTTCCTGAGGCAGTCGATCTCTCCAATCATCGTGTCGGACTTGTCCACCAGCCGCATGTTGATATTATAGTCTGTGACAGCATCAGGTTTCCTCACAGGTTCACCTGTCGTACGGTCGACCTTCCCACTGTCTTTCAGTTCCCCCTTGTGTACGGTGGTGAGCATGTGCACGACCCTCTTGTCATGCCACCGTATTGCCAGCATCTTCTCAGACTTGCGTAGGTGCTCGTCTCCTCGCTGCAAGTTTCCTGCCTCGGGGAATTTCGGGAAGTTGGCATGATTGCTCTTCACAGTGCCGCAGGAGCCGATGTCGTGCTCTGAAAGGTATTTAGCAAGTTTCGGTGCTGTATAGTAGTTGTCAGTATTAAGTACATGATTCCCACCAAAATACCTTTCAAGCAGCACTTTCACTACACAGCCTGAGAAGCCAAGGGGGTGTGTTTTATCCAGATCGATGCTGGCTGAATAGATGACAAAGTCAAGGATGCACCCTGTCTTACAGTCGCACAGTACAAAGAACTTGATTCCAAAGCGATGACGTTTGCTTGGAATGTACTGTACAAATCTAAGACGTCCTCTGAACAAAACCAAGGATTCGTCTATGACAACCTTCTGAAATGGGTGGAAGAATGACATAAATTTATCCTCCATTCTGCTCAGAATCTCCCGGATATTCCAGAGTGGGTCAGTCTGGGAAGGTACATTGTTGTTGGTGAAGTTCAGGTTTCCCATGATGTTCCAGAAGCAATCTCTGGCCATGTACTTATTGAAGGTGGGTGAGGGTAGTAAGGGGTTCATGGACTAGTGATCTTCCAACTCATGCTTCTTTGAATGTGGCATGAGAAGCTTGAGGGCGAAGAACACATACAGCTCCTGCACTCCAAGCACGGACCACTGTTGCATTTTCGCTGCACCTGCACCACTTGCAGCACGTTGTGACTTGTACCTGTTTGTCTCATCACATATGTGCTGCATGACTTCATCATCAAGGAAGGCCAAAATGAAGTCCACACACACTCAGCATCCTCATCAAGAGTGAAGGTAGGCTGTATCCCTGAAGAACTCTCGTCAAAATGGAGTTGTTCAGGGATGAAATCGGAACCTTCCATCCACACGAAGGCATCCAGGGTTCCCTGTCATGGCGGTGTAGGGTGGTGGTGGTGGTGGTGGTGGAGGGTGGCTGTGAGGCAGACTGGGCTGTTTCAAGGTCACTCTGACTGACCCTAGGTTGCCGAGTAACACTAGCACCCCTTACTCTAGTTGATACTCCAGTTTTACAAGTCAGGGATTTACCTCTTCCCCTATGGCCTGCCTTCACTATAGGTGCTGGTGGAGACTCCGATGACGAAGACTCAGGAGAAAATTCCGCTGAAGAGGAAGAAGAAATTATTGAAGTGGGGCTGGGAGAGCGGGGAGGTGATTCACGTCAGGACTCATGGTGGGCTGGGTCACGTGGAGCCATTGTTCCGGGGCTAACCCACCTCCTCTTCACGCCCTTCCCAAATTCCTTCCCTTGCTGCACTAAGGGCTCCTTTCCCTTGGAGCTGGGGATAACTTCAGACACTGAAGCACTCGTACTTGAAGTTTATGTCACGATTTCCTCCCCAGGCTCATCACATGATTCACCCGAAGGATCAAAGTCACTATCCATCATTATCATAGATAATTCTGCCAGTGCACGTTCCACTGCTGAGTCACTTAGTCCTTTACTGCTTCCCACACGAGTTTTTCTAGGGGTAGAGGTCATAGAGCCCTTTGCAATGGGCGCAGAAGCAGTGGTAATGGTGGGCCGCGAGTGCAATGTGGTTTTACCTCAGAGGACAACAAGGAACTGAATGATGTGGCGTATATGGGCAGCCAAGGGTTGACAATGTCAATAGGGTGACAGCTGCTAATTTATATGCTATGAAATGATTGGTAGGAAATCTCGACAATACATAAAAAATTACGTAGTTTCAGGTGAATGTAAATATCACTTAGGCTTCTCCCTTCCTCTCTTATATATATTTTTATTATGAGATAGATTATACGGCATATTTCAATGGGAAATTATCAGGGAAAATTAGCGAACGAGTCCACATGAGGTATTGTCAGGTGATAATTAGCCAATTCCAGGTTTATGGCACTATCGTATACCTTATTTCTTTTTTGTATATATTATTTTGTATAAGAATAGGGCATACGGCTTATTTCAATGGATGAAATCAATTGAAAATTCTGGGGAAGATTTGCTTAGCGTAGCATGGCCGGGCAGGCGAGAGAAGAGGGTAATGGAGGGGAGGTAGGGAGGGGAGTCGAGAACGGGGAAAAATGGTTAAATTGTCAACAATGGATGGGAGTACAGATGACATTAGAAGCGCTGACTATTGTTGGACACTGGGAGTACTGATAGATGATACAAGCCACCACTTGAAAGCCCGGGAGAATTCAAAATAACACAGAATCACAAAAGTGACGCCCCGCAGTATGATCCATTGCACCAGAGCATCACAAAAGTGATGCCCTGCTGTTAAGGGGTTAGTCAGAGAATGACAGGAAAGCCGAAGCCAGAGAGGAGAGAATTCAGAAGAATCAAGTTCAGGAACTCGAGAGCAAGATAAGTCGTTGCGTACATATACACAACAGCCACCTTTGGCTTTGAAATGAGTATAGAGAAAGCAGGAGGATACAGAGAAAGGTTTGCTGTCAGTTGCCTCAGACAGCTGAGTCTCGGTTAAAAAGAGAAGGTGAGGTTTAGAAGAGAAGAGGTGATGCAAAAATATCGATATAGACTATTTATATCAAATACATGAATATTGCAATTTGTCATAGGCAAAAATATAAGGGTAAAAAAGAGGTACCAGAAGTTTCTTTTCCCGACAAGAGGAAGGACCCATATTTCAGTCCCTACTATCACTACGTGTAACTATATTTATGCAGTCTCAGCAAGGAAGGAGTTCTATAGACATCCACCCAAAACTCGTGGCAGAAATGCACAGAATAAGTACCAAGGGAAAAGAAACACATTACCAAGGTCAAGATAGTTCGAAATATCAGTGTGAACCTTCATTACCCTGCAAACAAATGTGGCGTCAGCCGCCCTATTAAACCACAGCCAGGAGACGCAGCGACACACTCAAGCCCCCACCCTAGAAACACACCTGCTTATTATACACACACACACACACACACACACACACACACACAGTAATGACCACCAATTGGTGGTGGTAAAAGTCAAGGTTCAAATGCAATGGAAGAATAGGAGGGAAGGACAGGAGGAAGTAGCCCATGCAAAAAGGGTAGAAAGGTTGCAAGAGGATGGAAAAAGGTAGGATATAAGAGGGAAGTGGAGGAGTAATTGGATAAATATGATCTGGAGCAGATGGGGGAGGTGGAAGGTGTGTGCATGACTTTCACAAAAGAAATCTGTGCTGCATGTGAGGTGGTGTGTTGGGTGAAGAGAAGACGAAAGGGGATGCAAGGAACAGCATGGTGGAATGAAGAGGTGAGGCAAGATGTGGCACAAAAGATAGAAAAGCATATAGTGAATGGATGGGAAGTAGAGGCATGGAGGAAGTTGAGAGACGGAAGAGAGAGTTATATTTAGAGAGGAAGAGAGAGGTGAAAACATTAATAAGAGAAAGAAGAGACTGGGTGAGGAATTTGGAAGGACTTTGAGTGTAAAGTGCAGGGAATGTAAGAAAATGTTCTGGAAGGAGGTAACGAGAGTTAGACAGTGTGATAAAGTAGTGTACGGGTGTGAAAGGTAAAACTGGTAGATTGATTGTGCAGAAGGGAGAGAAAGTGACCAGTTGGAGAGAACACTTTATGGAACTGTTAAGCACAGAGAATGAAAGTAATGCGAGTATAACAGGCTGGGGAATGGCTGTAAGGAGGGTGGTGAGAAGGGAGGAAGAAATCAGTAGGATGAAGTAGTGGAAGCAATAAAGAAAGTCAAAATGAGGAAAGCCCCAGGAAATGATGGAGTGTGTGGTGAAATATGGATATAGAAGATGTACAGATTGGTCTGGAAAGAAGGCAGGGTTCGGGTGAATTGGAAATCAGGTATAATTATTCCCTGAACAAAGAAACAGGGGAGAAAGAAGCATATGGTAATCACAGGGGCACTTGTCTTCTGTGTGTAATAGGCAAAGTATATGGTAGGATACTTATTAAAAGAGGTTGAGAAATAACAGAGGAATCAATTGGAGGAGAACTGGGAGGTTTTAGGAAGGGAAGAGACTGTGTCAGTCAGATATTCTTCCTTAGGTCTTTAGTGGCAAAGTTTCTAGAGAAGGGAAAGAAGTTGTATGCAGCCATCATGGATTTGGAGAAAGCATGCGACAGAGTGTAAAACAAGGAATGTAGAAAATATTAAGAATATATGGCGTACATTGGAAGCTATCTAATGCCGTGAAGAGTATTCATGAGGATGCTATGCTTGTAGTGCATGTGGATAGTGAACCGAGTGAAATTTTCTATCTGTTGGATTGAAACAAGGATGTGCCATGTCTCCATAGTTGTTCAGTCTGTATATGGATGGGGTTATAAAAGAGATACAAGGAAGAACAGTGAATGATGGAGTGGTCCTAATGATAGAGGGCAGCATTTGGAAACTTTCTTTACTGTTCTTTGCAGATGATACTGTTTTTTTTTTTTTTTAATTGAAGACGAAAGGGAACTGCAAGGCTATGTGAATGAGTTTGGGAGAGTGTGTAAGAAACGGAATCTAAAGGCAAATGAAGGAAAATTAAAGTTATGGTCTTCAAGAGAAATGAAATCATTGACTCTACAGTGAGGTTTGTTAATGAGGAAATGGGAAATGTGAGTGCATTTAAGTTCTGTACTTGGGTAGTGTGATGAATATGGATGGAAGTTTGGAGAGTGAGTTGTTTGAAAGGGCACAACAGAAAAGAAAGGTTGCTGGTTCTTTGGAAGCAGTGATAAGTTATAGGGATGTGAGCATGGAGGTAAAAATGTCGGTGCATGATAGTCTTGTCATACCAACTCTGACGTATGAAGCTTGGGCCTTGCTGGAAGGACACAAGTCAATAGTGTGAGCAGTGGTAATGAGTTATTTGAGAGAAGCATAATAGGAGTTGCATGGAAAGACAGACTGACGAATGAGGAAGTTAAGGAGCGTTGTGGTGTGGATGTGGATATGATAGAAAGTGTTAGGAGGAATACACTGAGATGGTTTGGCCATGTGGAAGTGATGGAGAGCTAACGAGGAGAGTGTATGTGAGTGAGGTGGACAGGGGGAGCGGGAGGGGGAGGCAGAGGATGAGACTGAGGAATGGAGTGGAGAGGTATACTAGAGAGAGGTGTGTAACCTGGGAGCAGGGTGGTGAAATGGCGGGGGGTAGGGCGACATGGGGGCGATTTGTTTCTGGCCACCCCCTGCTGGATTGAGGCATCTGGCAAAGAACAGATATGTAGATTAGAATAGAAGTTGTGACTGAACAAAACTAGTGTATAGTATATACTGACTAGAACAAAGCAGTCATGATAAGAACTGGCAACTAACGGTAAATCCGGCTAGTGATTACAAGACGGGTGATGAAATGTCTTGGACAGACTTGTTACTGATTACAGTGAGTGGCCACAGATTTTACTGTTTAGTATCAATTCAGCATTAAAATTTTATTGAAATCTGATTACTAAATAAAGTAGTCAGGCAAACAGACAAATAACAGCATAAATAAGTAAGCCTGAATTCAGTATTTGTGTTCTATTCAATGAAGACCAACACTTAAATAAAAGAGCTGAGTACTGATTTCCAAGCATAATTTAGGTACCGGACGTTAAATACTTAACCAAATTTAGATTTTGAGTACTTAATATGAAGTATAGGCTATACTTGTGTTCTATTAACCCCTTAACCGCGGGTGTCGTTCCAGAATGACATTGCAAAAACTGGACCAAACCGCGGGTGTCATTCTGGAATGTTTGTGAATATTTTGAATACCGCGCGTTTTTCCACGCGCCAATTGTTTCAAGGGAGAGTAGCTATTAAGTTCTTTCACTCCAGCCAACCACCACCTCCTTCCTCCCACCCCCCCCAGGCCCCCACCTCCCACCCCCCGGGCCCCCCCACCCCACCCCTGACCAAAAACGCATCAGTAACTGTCCAGCTTTGTGAGTGACAACAGCGCTGATGTGGCAGTGAAGTGCGGGCAATTACAGTGCCTTTTACCTGCCTCAGTGAACACAGAGTGGGTGTTTATCGTATGTGCAGTGTTCATATATGTGTATAGTATTATTATCAGAATGAGGTTGGTATTTGGTAATGGTGTGTGAGCGAAAAATAGTGATTTTAGATCACTCACTTCTAATGGCACTGCCCATCCAGTGATAGTCAACGAAATCATGAAACCTACATCATTGCAAAGCCGAAGGTTAGTACTTTCTAATGGTACCTTATTTTTCGCTCTAGATTTATTCTGTGCAGAGTTATAAAGGTTTAAAGTTTGTTTACATTTTTGCTGGAACCCCCACGGGGGGGGCCAGTCGGGTCAAAACAATGCCCGCGGTTAAAGGGTTAAACACCAATGCCCAGTGCGGTGTGAAAAACAACGGAAACTTTAAAAGAGATACCCGGTGCCAGAGAATGAGTAGAACTAATCACAGAGCACGGAGGCCATTTTTCCCACCTCCTTACTCATTGCGACCAAAGAGAAATCCACTATGCAAACACCAATTATCCGCCCTTGGTATAACGGAGGACGATAATTCTTTAGAGGCTGTGGGGATGTGCGTCGTACCTGAGAGCAGACTTACTAAATACGGGTTGTGTGCTGTTTACTTATGAGCCAGCCCGAGGTCCCATAATTATACAACCCAGATAAAGTGCAGAGGAGGAATTTCAATGATATTATAATGGCTTTCTGGAAGTATGAAAACCAAAGTATATATCCAACCGTATCATCGTCTGCCGCTCCTTTCGTTCATCCTTCCATCCTGTGTAATTATGTTTCTTGGTAACAACTGAACCTGGTGTTCAAATAGGGTAGCATTCTAAGTGGCTTTGGAGACTTAGTACCGCCTCTTCTCTATCGACTTTTTATTCTGCACGTTAGGCCACAGTATCCTCTTTACTGTTATTGATGCAAATTATTTATATATTAAAACACTACATTACCATCTATCTATCTATCTATCTATATACCTAGGCTGCTTCCCCCAAGGAAAGGGAGGTAGCCGAGACAGGACGATACACTCCCAATTTACTCCTCCACTCAAACATTCATTCGCATCTTAGCCCCAAAGAGGAGAAGGGACAGATCCTCACCGCACCACACCGCATGAGGGTCAACTGCACAGTGCAATCAGTGACATCCTCAGCAGGGCCCGACAGCAGAGCTGGTTTACCCCTGCCACATCATAATAGACCCATCCCCTTACCCGCACCTGACCTGATCAGCTGATCAGACCAAATGCTGGAGAATATCCCCTCAGGGCTGCATCATCGTTTATTCATTCACAATCTCTCTCCATTTATTTCTGTCACGCACAGCCACTCTTCCTTGCTCAACAGACATCCCTCTTGCATCCAGCGCTCTCTTCACACTGTCCATCCATCCTATTCGTGGTCTCCCTCTCAGCCTTACACCTCTCACACTTGACAATGGATGCACAACACGTTTAAAATGTGGGAGGTCGCAACCACACCCATACTGTTAGTTTGTATTTGGCCATAAATGCCATTCTGCCCAGCACCACAGCGGTGTTCACTCCTCAGACCATATTATTTTGGTAATAAATAATATTTGAGGAATATCATTATCTTCAGTCTTATTCGCAGGAATAAGAGTCACTTCTTTATCGTCCGTCTCATATACTCACATGGAGACGCTCGCTTTGCCCAACTGGAGGGCAGATTTTACCTTACCCAGCCTAACCGAATCCCCGTGCGACCCTGGCCTGAATGTAGAAAACTGGTTGAATATTGGGGGAAGATTGTGAATTAACTGTGCGTCTGTACGTCGTCTGTTCTGGCTAAACATCTCAGCTGAAATTGGTAATACTTTTAAAGAGATACAGTTAGCACTTAAGCATTAGTATAATGTTGTAAACTGTACTGATATAATTATACAGCAACTTCCTTTACCTTTTAAAATATATATAAGACAATAAACCACAACAGAACTCAAAAAGAAAATACGTTTTTTTTTTTTTTTTTTTTTTTTTTAAGAGACGGGGCAAATAATTCCTTCAAATTCCAATAATAGCTGCTCCTCGAAGGAAAATTCTTTCCCTTGGCGCAGCTCATGAAGGGGAAGAATTTTTAAGACTACCAATTCACCTAATGATTTCCTTCCCATGCCTCTTCAAGGGATGGAAATGTTTAAGAATCTCTCTCTCTCTCTCTCTCTCTCTCTCTCTCTCTCTCTGGCTCATTTCCCTCGTTCAGCAAGGCACCTTTGCTAAGATTTCAGTGACATTAAAACCCTAGGGTCATAATATAATAATTAGGTACAGTCACGATTACTAATCTCTGACCAGAGGTGCGTGGCGGGCAGTGTTATGACCACACACGAGCCACTGCATTCGAACACAGCCTCTGCACTACTGGGCGGGGCAAAGAACTGTAACCAGGTGATCTGAAGCGTACTACTCCTCATATCTTTGATATTACCATGTTCTTATGGTTTCTTCTCCATAATATAATAATCTGTGTTTTTTGACAGGGGCCGACATTTCTTCAATCAGTCTGCAATTTAGCAATTTCCAAGAAGTAAAAAAACATGTGCCACTATATGTGTGTATTGGCATCATATATACCGTAATAATTATTTATGAATTAACGGCATTAACTGGCACACGTTTTGACCAGAGGGGGCATGCGGCTAAGACGTCGCGTGGGAATAGGGCAACCATTCCCACTGGATGGCAACGGCATAGATATAAATAAGACTAGATGCCGCATCGCCCATTCTTCAGTACAGCGGCTATGGTCTGCGCGGCCGCCATCTTGGAGCGGTCAAGCATGTAATAGTGGGGCTTGTTTTTGAGCGAATTCAGACTATGAAAATGGATGTTGTTGTGGTGGAGGTGTGATGGTGGTTATTGTTGTGGTGGTGGTGATGGTGGTTATTGTTGTTGTGGTGGTGGTGGTGGTGATGATGGTTATTGTTGTTGTGGTGGTGGTGGTGATGGTTATTGTTGTGGTGGTGGTGATGGTGGTTATTGTTGTGGTGGTGGTGATGGTGGTTATTGTTGCTGTGGTGGTGGTGGTGGTGGTGGTTATTGTTGTTGTGGTGGTGGTGGTGATGGTGGTTACTGTGGTGGTGGTGATGGTGGTTACTGTGGTGGTGGTGATGGTGGTTACTGTGGTGGTAGTGGTGGTTATTGCTGTGGTGGTGGTGGTGGTTGTGGTGATGATGGTTATTGTTGTGGTGGTGGTGGTGGTGGTGGTGATGGTTATTTTTGTGGTGATGGTGACGGTGGTTACTGTGGTGGTAGTGGTGGTTATTGCTGTGGTGGTGGTGGTGGTGGTGGTGATGGTGGTTTTTGTTGTTGTGGTGGTGGTGGTGGTGGTTGTGTTACTTGTGGTTGTTGTGTTATTTGTGGGTGTTGTGTTAGTGGTAATTGACTAATTGTTGTGGTGGTGGTTGTTGTGGTGGTGGTTGTTGTGATGGTGGTTATAATGGTGGCTGTTGTGGTGGTGATTGTGGTTGTTGTTGCTGTTGTGGGGAGGTGGATGCTGTAGATGTTGTGGTGGTGGTGGTTGTGGTGGTCATTGTTGTGATGGTGGTTATAGTTGTTGCTGCTGTTGTTGCTGTGGTGGTGGTGGTTGTGGTAATGGTTGTAGTGAAGGTGGTGGTTGTTGTGATGATTTTTTTTGTGGTTGTTGTCGTTGTTGCTGATGTGGTGGCGGTGGTGGTGGTGGTTGTGGTTGTGTTGGTTGTTGGTGTTGATTTGGTGCTGGTGGTGGTGGTTGTTGCATTGGTGGTGGTGGTGGTTGTTGCTGTTGTGGTGGTTGTGGTGGTGGCTATTGTTGTGGTGATTGTTGTTGTGGTTGTTGGTGTGGTGGTTATTGTGGTGGTTGTTCTTGTGATGGTGATTGTTGCTGTGGTGGTGGTTATTGTTGTGGTGATTGTTGTTGTTGTTGTTGCTGTGGTGGTTATTGTTGTGGTTGTTGTTGTGATGGTAGTTGTTGTGGTTGTGGTTGTTGTAGTGATGGTGGTTGTTGTGGTGGTGGTTGTTGTAGTGATGGTTGTTGTTGTGGTGGTGGTTTTTGTGGTTGTTGTTGTGGTGGTGGTTTTTGTGGTTGTTGTTGTGGTGGTGGTTGTTGTAGTGATGGTTGTTGTTGTGGTGGTGGTTTTTGTGGTTGTTGTTGTGGTGGTGGTTTTTGTGGTTGTTGTTGTGGTGGTGGTTTTTGTGGTTGTTGTTGTGGTGGTGGTTTTTGTGGTTGTTGTTGTGGTGGTGGTTATTGTTGTGATGATGGTGGTTGATGTGCTGTTGGTTGTGGTGAAGGTTGTTGTTGTTGTTGTGATGGTGGTGGTTGTTTTTGTGATGGTGGTGGTTGTTGTGGTGGTGATTGTTGTTATGGTGGTGATTGTTATTATGGTGGTGGTTGAGGATGTTGTTGCTGTTGTGGTGGTGGTGGTCGTTTGGTGGATGTGGTGCTGGTGGTAGTGGTATTGTTGCTGTGGTTGTGGTGGTGGTTGTGGTGGTGGCTGTTAAGGTGGCCTCGACCGTTCCAAGATGGCGGCCGTGCAGAAGCATCTAGTGTCATGCGGCATCTAGGCTTATTTATATCTATGGGCAACGGGGCCTGTTATCACTAGAGAAAAACATTCAGTTCAAAGTAGTAGTAATAGTACATTTTTGTCAGTATTATAAAGCATTCTTACTTAGAATATGTCGTGTGAATGCCGGCTGCTGTGGCAATCGTGGATATTTCTCTGCTATCACCTACCAACAACTCGGTTAAAGGCTCGCTTCATGAAATACTGTAGGTCAGTGAAATAATAAACAGATTAATAAAACACAGTATGAAATTCAAATATCATCACGCACTTATCATAGGCTAGAAATAACAGCTATTACCAAATCTGTCTATTTCTTACCATGCATATATTACTTGAGAGAGTAATATAAAATGTGAAACAAAAATGCTTCAGTGATGCTTAGAAAATTGTTCATTGAAGCACTAAACCTTTCTGAAACGATGGTGGAGTGTGTCTGACAGTGTAGCCTACGCCTGGCCACGACTTTGGCTAACTCTCTGGTCAGAGATTAGTGATCATGAGTGTACCTGATTAGGACACCTGAAATCTGGTGTATGAATTATTTTTTTATTCATTTGTTTTTCCTTCCTCTGTTCAATTATTGAACAAAACTTATATATGTACCCATCAGTTTAAATATATATCTCTATCTATCCATGTATTTTTCTATCCATTTATCCACTTATTGCCTGAAGCTGGAACCTCTGAGGGGTATTCTTCGCCAAATAAAACGCAGACATAATTGACTCCACTCAGAATGTATTTTTCTTCTTTTCTTGTAGTCTACTGTATAGCCTTAACATGAGCGATAGTGGGATGAGGATTAGTTGAAAATGAAGTGATTATTGGATTAATCTCTCTCTCTCTCTCTCTCTCTCTCTCTGTATATATATATATATATATATATATATATATATATATATATATATATACACCTAGGCTGCTTCCCCCAAGGAAAGGGAGATAGCCGAGACAGGACGACACACTCCCCATTTACTCATCCATTCAAACACATTCATTCGCATCTTAGCCCCAAAGGGGAGAATGGACAGATCCTCACCGCACCACACCGCACAAGGGTCAACTGCGCAATGCAATCAGTGACATCCGCAGCAGGGCCCGACAGCAGAACTGGTTTACCCCTGCCCCATCATAACAGACCCATCCCCTTACCCGCACCTGACCTGAATAGCTGATCAGACCAAATGCGGGTGAATATCCCCTCAGGGCTGCGTCATCACTTATTCATTCACAATTTCTCTCCATTTATTTCTGTCATGCACAGCCACTCTTCCTTGCTCAACAGACATCCCTCTCGCATCCAGCGCTCTCTTCACACTGTCCATCCATCCTTTTTGTGGTCTTCCTCTCAGCCGTACACCTCTCACATCAGATCTAGTTATCTTTTTCACCAATCACTCATTATCCATTCTCTCCATATGCCCAAACCATCGCAACACCCTCTGCTCAACTCTACCAGCCATCTCCCGAACAACTCCAGTTCTCCTTTGCACTTCATCATTTCGCACCCGATCCATAAGCGTCACTCCACACATACTCCTCAGACACCTCATCTCCATTACATTCAAACTTTTCCTCTCTGCTACACCCATATTCCATGTTTCAGCCCCATATAACACAGTCGGTACCATAACACCCTCATACAGCCTTCTCTTTACATCCATTCTAAGCGAACGACATTTAAACACTTTTTTCATTCCTCCCAGCACCTTTCCTACTTCATTTATTCTAAACTTCACTTCTGCATCTATTCTTCCATCCACAGCAACATGTGACCCTAGATATTTAAAACAATCTACCTCCTCAAGCAACTCATCATTCTAAACTATATTCATCCCCCTACCATCTACCAACCTCGTACACTTCATCACTTTACCCTTATTCTCATTTACTTTCAATTTCCTCCTTTCACACACCCTTCCAAACTCCTCTACCAACTGTTTCACTCTCTCCTCTGAATCAGTCACCAGTGCAGTATCATCTGCAAACAGCAGCTGCTTCAGATTCCACTCTCCACCATCAACATTCACCAGACTCAGACCTCCACC
Organism: Coenobita brevimanus; assembly: GCF_032717465.1. Classification (NCBI taxonomy): domain Eukaryota; kingdom Metazoa; phylum Arthropoda; class Malacostraca; order Decapoda; family Coenobitidae; genus Coenobita; species Coenobita brevimanus. The sequence goes on from NC_137012.1 coordinate 11,593,914, forward strand.
TAAAACTCTTGCATTCACCTCCCTTACAACACTATCCATGTAAATATTAAACAACCAAGGCGACATCACACATCCCTGTCGCAGCCTCACTCTCACGGGAAACCAATCACTCACAGCATTTCCCACTCTTACACACGCTCTACTATTTGCATAAAAACTTTTCACCCCTTTTAGTAACCTACCATCAAGTCCATACAATCTTAAAACAGTCCACAAAGGCCCCCTATCAATTCTCTCTCTCTCTCTCTCTCTCTCTCTCTCTCTCTCTCTCTCTCTCTATGAATATCTATCTATCTACGTATCTATCTATCTATAAATTGATAGATAGATATATATAGATATAGATAGATAGATATATATAGATATTTTTTTATGTGAGGAAGAAGGAACTAAAGGCCATGAGCACGCAACAACAGTTCCCTCCAAGAGAAAAACAAAACACAATAGAGAGCCAAATTCAAGATCCGATCATTTCGAGATGCCTGGACACACTGCGTTTGAAAGACTGGAGATCATAGGCAGAAGGAAATACAGACAGAGGGAGACAGTTCCAGAGTTGACCTGTTGCATAAATGAAGGACTGGGAGTAACGATTAACTCTTACATTATAAAGTTGGACAGAAAAGGGATGAGAGTTTGTTGCTAGACGGGTGCTAAGCGCCTGTCGTAGAGGTGGAGGAATGCATGCAGACAGTTCAGAGGAGCAGTGACCATTAAAGTAGCGATAGAAAAGAGATAAAGATGCAAGAGTGCGGTGAAGAGACAGAGGTTGAAGTGAGTCAGTAAGAGGAGGAGAGTTAATGAGACGAAACGCCTATGACTCCACCCTATTGAGAAGAACTGTATGTGGAGAGCCTCCCCACACATGAGAGTTGTACTCACACAGGGGCGGATAAAACCCCTGTATAGAACCAACAATTGTGCAGGGGTAAAGAAAGAACGGAGTCGGCTTAGCACACCTAATCACTTGGAAGCAAATTTTACGTGAGATGTAATATGATCTTTCCAAGATAAGTCCTGAGTAAATGAAACCCCAAGCATGTTCAAAGATGATGCATGATTAAGCTGAATATTACTAAACATTAGTGGGTATACCTGTAGAAGATTTTGTCGGGTTGATAGGTGTAAGAACTGAGTCTTAGATGCATTAAAAACAGTAAGATTATTTTTACCCAGGTCAGAGATACGAGCCAAGTCAGACATTAGGTGTGCCATAGCCACATCCCTTGTTTGTTGAAGTAACTGCTGAGATGGGTGTTGCGGGAACCGAATGGAAAGGTGAAGGGTGGAGTCTTCAGCGTATGAGTGGATAGGGTTAGATGTACAGCTTAGAAGGTCGTTGATGAATAAAAGAAAGAGAGTTGGTGATAGGACGGCGCCCTGAGGAACACCACTGTTGATAGATCTAGGAGAAGAACGATGGCCGTCTACAACAGCAGCTATAGAACGACCAGAAAGGAAGCTAGCGACGAAGGCACAGATAGAAGGATAGAAACCGTAAGAGGACAGTTTCGAAAATAAAGATTTATGCCAGACTCGATCGAAAGCCTTTGAGATGTCAAGTGCAATGGCAAAGATTTCGCCAAAGTCCCAAAAGGAGGATGACCAGGAGTCTGAAAGGTAGGTGAGAAGATCGCCAGTGGAGCGTCCCTGACGGAACCCGTACTGACGATCAGAAAGAAGGTTGTATGTGTGTGTGTGTGTATGTGTGTGTGTGCGCATATATATCGTATATATTTTCAACCCTCAATACACAGAACCCTCTTTTAAGGAGTTGCGGTTTTAACAACCACCTTGAACTGGCCGAACGCTATATTCAATAATAGATTTTCGTTCGGTAAAAGAATAGACGTACGGGAATCACCTACCAGCATGGAGTCCACACACACACACACACACACGTGAGCACCACACCAGTCTCTGGGTGACCAGCATCGTGAGAGGAGCCATAAATAGAGTATTTCTTGAGAAAATGTAATATCAACCTTAATTGCTGTATGTTACTGTGTATGACTGTACGGACAAACAAAGCTGTACGAGTATAATTAACTATCATTGTTCAGTAAAAACCATGATGCCTGGGAAATTGCCGCACAGCATGGTGTTTGGCTTTAAAAAATTATCTGCTTTAATGTCAAGGGTCTGGTACCAATTAGTTCGTTAAATCTAGGCCAAACAACCTCAGTGTGTTTCTCTTAACGCCTTCTATCACATCCACATCCACACCACACCTCTTCTTCACTTCCTCCTTTGTCAGTCTGTTTCTCCATGTGACTCTACATGCTCCTGTCAAGTAACTCATTTCCACAGCTCTCACTCTTGATTCGTGTTCCTCCAATAAGGTCCAAGCTTCGCTTCCACACGTCAGAGTTGTTATCACAATACTGTCATGCAGCGACTTTTTAACTTCCATGCTCACGTCCCTGTTTCTCATCACCGCTTTCAAAGAACCATCATCCTTTTAAGTATAAGAATTGTAATGCTGGGTTGAATTAGGCTCGACTTCTCGTACCTATTTCACCCAACGTGGAGCGGGGTCCTCTTTCGAGACCGGAGCTAGTGCAATAAAGAGAGGTAGGACATAAAAACCTTCGGCAACACCATACACGTATATTACTACAGTCAGACACAGGACACTTCAGCAGACATTACATCACAATATAGAGCAATACAAAAACCTTATCTAAAATATTGTGTATCTCGCAGGATACTAGCTTTCTAGATACTAATGACAATACAACAAATCTTAGTACTAGGAGTGCAGTAAATACAGGAGCGCGCGGAGCGCGTGAGGAGGGAGGGGGGGGGGGTTTGTGATCCACCAGGAGGAGATAGGGGAGACACGGAGAGTGACTTAAAACGGCGAGGAGACAGTTATGGTAATATTTAAGGATGCCCGATATTAGCAAGGGAGTTTAGGTGTTTTCTGTTGGCGAAGATTCTTTGGCAATTAACTCTGATTCTTACTTTGACTTTAAGAGCGGGAGCGAGGAATGGAGAGAGTTTTTAGGAATAGTGTGCGGAGGAGGGGAATATCGTTATTACTCGCCGTCCTTGTTGTTTTGGTGGGAATAGGTTTCTGTAGGCACAACTTATTCATTACACATCTCCTAGATATGTTATGTAGACTCTCGCTTCACAACGCGTAACAAAGTCGGAACACTCGTAAATACTATTCCACCATATTACTCAGAGATTAGCCAATAGCACTCCAATAATATTTTAGTCTTTCTTCGGGCTCTAGAGATATGTCTTTAGAAAGCTTCGGGATGACACTCGCACGTATTTTCACTTGAGGTCTCAACCCACATTCTCGCCCTTCAACTGGGTATTATGTCCTGGTTTGCCCCAATGGAGATTACATAAAGTTACTGCACCATACTTATTCTAAGAGAAAAGGAGTCACACTTAACCTACTTCACGATTGTTACAGGGTCACTCGTATTTCCTCATGGAGAGAAACACGGACACATCATCGGTGATCCGGTCGGACTGAGGGCGTCGTCAGGGCGGGGCGAGCCGAGAGGGCACGGGGCGACTCGCGAGGGCGTCCTCTCGCGTCCGGGGGTTTCCGGACTGGACTCCGGTGTAAGGCCCTTAGGACTGGGGCCGAAGAGGTCTAGGAACCTCTGGGTCAGGTCCCGGCGTCGCGGGGGCGTGGTGAGGTCTCGCCCGGGTGTCCTAGGGCGGGCCGGAAGAGGCGACAGACTGCGGTCTCCCACGAGCAGGGGCGCCGTCAGGGGAGGACTGCGGCAGCGGCTGTCACGGGGGCCCGACAGGTGGGTCTTCTCAAAGGCCACGCGTAGGGAACAGAGGCCGGGGGAAACAGGGAGGTCTCTCCGAGAATTTCCGGAGCGAGACCCCTGGAGTTCAACCTCCGGTCGTGGAGACGTCTTTCTCCTCACTATACCCTGGGAGCGACCATCGATCGTCTCTACCGGAGTGCTGAGGGAGCGACCGTTGATCGTCTCTACCTGAGCTTTAGGGGAGCGACCATTGATCGTCTCTACCTGATTTTTAGGGGAGCGACCATAGATCGTCTCTACCTGGTTTTTAGGGGAGCGACCATTGATCGTCTCTACCGGAGTGCTGAGGGAGCGACCGTTGATCGTCTCTACCTGAGCTTTAGGGGAGTGACCATTGATCGTCTCTACCTGATTTTTAGGGGAGTGACCATAGATCGTCTCTACCTGGTTTTTAGGGGAGCGACCATTGATCGTCTCTACCGGAGTGCTGAGGGAGCGACCGTTGATCGTCTCTACCTGAGCTTTAGGGGAGCGACCATTGATCGTCTCTACCTGATTTTTAGGGGAGCGACCATAGATCGTCTCTACTTGGTTTTTAGGGAAGCGACCATTGATCGTCTCTACCGGGGGGCCAAGGGAGCGACCATGGATCGTCTCTACCTGGGTTTTGGGGGAGCGACCGTTGATCGTCTCTACCCGAGTTTTAGGGGAGCGACCATTGATCGTCTCTACCGGGGTGTTACAGGAGCGACCATAGATCGTCTCTACCGGAGGGCCAAGGGAGCGACCATTGATCGTCTCTACCTGGGTGTTACGGGAGCGACCATTGATCGTCTCTACCGGGGTTTTATGGGAGCGACCATAGATCGTCTCTACCTTTGCACTATCAGAGCGACCATAGATCGTCTCTACCTGAGGGGCGCTGCCTGGAGTATTGTTTCTGACTCCACCCCTAGCTAACTCAGTGATTCCGCCACGCGAAGGTAGTGTCTTTCGCCTACGGTGGCGGCGGCGTGGTGGTTGAATGTCACAGAGGCACACGGCCCGGGCTGACATGTGTCGTTGTTGCCCGGAGTGGTGGTGGCTAGTGGCGGCTACCCCGTGGGGTCCGAGTGGGGGTGTCGGCATTCTCGTGGGCGAACTCCATTGTTTCTGGTTCGCCCTGTTGTCGGGGATACTATGGTATTCTCCGGGATATTCTGGAGTACCGTATGTGTGTCTGTTAAAGCCACGCATTTCACCACCGTGTTCTTGAAAAAAGTCACGTCCCTGTGGCTGGAGGTGGAACGCTAGAGTGTTGGGGGTGGTGTAAACGGGCTGGAGGTGTCGGAGTGTGTTCTGCCAGGCGACAGTGTAGGAATTTTCCTCCTGTGCTTGGTCATAGGTGAGGAAGAGGGTGGAGGGGGCGGTGGTGGACTGGAGGATATTTAACAGGTGGTGTGGCCCGCGGAGTCGGTGGTTCTTGGTAAGGGTAGGGGCCCATACGGCCCGCTTAATTCTCATGTTGCTTGGTGTGGCTGTCGGTGTGGTTGGAGGTTGAATGCTGGATAGAGTGGGTGAAGGCCGGGTTTTGTGTCGCGGTAATGCGGCGTTGAGTCTCTGGGGAGTACAGGTAGGAGGGATTTGGGCCTGATGTAGCTTGACGGTGTGTGTGTATCGGGTGGGTGGGCATAAGAGTCGGCCGGAGGGGGTGGTGGTGGTGGTTCTGAGGGTGGGTGTGGGTGGGGAAGCAGGCATGCGGGGTGGACGGGGTCGGTTAGCGCGGGCCGTCGCGCGCGTTGGGGACGCGGAAGAAGGTGAGAACGTCGGAGTGGGTGTGCGTAGGTGTGGATGGGAGAGGGCGGTGGTAGTGGGTTGTCCTGCGGGGGTGGCGGGGTGGGCGGGGCACGTGGGCTTGGGTGGAAAGGGTGAGGCGGCGGAGGGAAGGGGTGAGGGTGAGCGAGGCGTGGCGGGTGAGATGTCAGGTGTGGTGCAGGGGGTGGTGGAGGCGGTGGAGGCTGAGGTGGTAGGGGAGGTGGAGGGGGATGGCGAGTAGGAACCAGCGCACTCGTATGTGGAAGTGACAGGCGGTGCGGGAGCAGGGGGAGGTTGGGGTTGTGAGGTCGGTGGTGGTGGTGAGGCGGCAGGAGAGTTGGCTTGGAGGGTAGGTGGCGAGGAGGGAGTGCGATCTTGTGGTGCCATCCCGGTGTTTGGTGGTGGAGTGGTCTGGGCGGTAGCAGGACTCTGTGCTAGTGGTGTGGGGTGGGCGGTGGGTACGAAGCTAGGGGATGGTGCGGGTGTGGGGGCGATGGCGGACGGTGTGCGGTGCTGAACCCGTGGTGGCCTGGCAGGGGCTGTGGAGTGGGATGTGGCAGGTGGGGTGTGCCGTCGGAGCCGAGGAAAGGTGGGGTGAAGTGTAGGGGGAGAGAGAGACGGTGGTGGTGGGGAGGTGCGGTCTCGCGGGGTTGTTTGAATGCTCGGGGATGAGGAGGAGGGTGTGATAGGGAAGGTGAATGAGTTAACTTTGTGGGCGGGGAAAGCGAACGGTGGTGAAGTGATGGCGGTGGGTGGCGCGGGGTGGGAGGTGGAAGGCAGTAGACGGGGGGAGGTGGTTTTAGGAAGTAGGTTAGGGGAAGATGTGGAGAGGGTCCTAGGAGGCCTGTGAAGAGGGAGGCCGGTTTTGTGTTGCGGGAGTATAGTGGTGTGTGGGGTGGGAAGGTTAGAACTAGGGGCAGGAATAGGGGAAGGTAGAACAGAAGAGATAGTGAGAGGGGGGAAAAGGAAAGATAACGTTCTCCCCTGTCGTAGACTGGGGGAGAGGTGAGGTGGCCCCCGCCATTACGGTGGGATGCGGGGGCAGGGGGGCGCTTTTTGTTTTTCCCTTTTTGTTTTTTCTTCCCCTGGGGCTTAGGGGAATTTGCGTAAGGTGGGGAGGTTTGTAAGCGCCCTCGTGTCATTTGGCTGCACTGGGCAGCTTCTAGCTGCTCACGGATGTCGTGGATCGGACATCTGTGGTAGCACGGAGAAAATTCCCACGGGTTGATGGTGATGAGGTCAACGGGGAATTGATTTATTTCACCGATGCGTTGAGGGGTGGCATGGACGGCTAAAAGGCGCCTCATTAAACTGATATCTCTATCCATGTCTCCTGTTGGATCATGGATAGTGAAGTGTTGTCTTACAACACTTGGGAGTACTCTGAGCAGAGTATTAAATGTGTGCTGATCCCGGGTTTCTTCATCTGCCTCCGGGTAGGCAGCAGTAACCAGGCGTCTTGCCTGTAACAGGGTATTATCTAAATCCCCGTCATAAGTAAAACTATCCAATTTGGATAGAGCCACCACTTTCCCTAGTGATGGGGTGATGGCTTGGACCGCGAATTTGGTAAAGTTCTGCCAGGTGAGTTCTGGGACAATTTTTGGCACAATATTCGCTACGGCTTTACCCAGTAGTGGTAGTGTGACTGCAATTTTTTGTTGGTCATTATCAAAGCCAATATCTAGTAAGGGTTTAACTATTGCAAGATATGTGTGTATGTCATACTAGTCAGGGTCAAACTTGGGTAACTGAACGTGCGATTTAGTTGCCATTTTTAAAAATATTTCCTGTTTACCTCTCTTCTACGCTCGGATCTAGAACCACCGCTGGCCACCAGTGTAATGCTGGGTTGAATTAGGCTCGACTTCTCGTACCTATTTCACCCAACGTGGAGCGGGGTCCTCTTTCGAGACCGGAGCTAGTGCAATAAAGAGAGGTAGGACATAAAAACCTTCGGCAACACCATACACGTATATTACTACAGTCAGACACAGGACACTTCAGCAGACATTACATCACAATATAGAGCAATACAAAAACCTTATCTAAAATATTGTGTATCTCGCAGGATACTAGCTTTCTAGATACTAATGACAATACAACAAATCTTAGTACTAGGAGTGCAGTAAATACAGGTGCGCGCGGAGCGCGTGAGGAGGGAGGGGAGGGGGGGGGTTTGTGATCCACCAGGAGGAGATAGGGGAGACACGGAGAGTGACTTAAAACGGCGAGGAGACAGTTATGGTAATATTTAAGGATGCCCGATATTAGCAAGGGAGTTTAGGTGTTTTCTGTTGGCGAAGATTCTTTGGCAATTAACTCTGATTCTTACTTTGACTTTAAGAGCGGGAGCGAGGAATGGAGAGAGTTTTTAGGAATAGTGTGCGGAGGAGGGGAATATCGTTATTACTCGCCGTCCTTGTTGTTTTGGTGGGAATAGGTTTCTGTAGGCACAACTTATTCATTACACATCTCCTAGATATGTTATGTAGACTCTCGCTTCACAACGCGTAACAAAGTCGGAACACTCGTAAATACTATTCCATCATGTTACTCAGAGATTAGCCAATAGCACTCCAATAATATTTTAGTCTTTCTTCAGGCTCTAGAGATATGTCTTTAGAAAGCTTCGGGATGACACTCGCACGTATTTTCACTTGAGGTCTCAACCCACATTCTCGCCCTTCAACTGGGTATTATGTCCTGGTTTGCCCCAATGGAGATTACATAAAGTTACTGCACCATACTTATTCTAAGAGAAAAGGAGTCACACTTAACCTACTTCACGATTGTTACAGGGTCACTCGTATTTCCTCATGGAGAGAAACATGGACACATCATCGGTGATCCGGTCGGACTGAGGGCGTTGTCAGGGCGGGGCGAGCCGAGAGGGCACGGGGCGACTCGCGAGGGCGTCCTCTCACGTCCGGGGGTTTCCGGACTGGGCTCCGGTGTAAGGCCCTTAGGACTGGGGCCGAAGAGGTCTAGGAACCTCTGGGTCAGGTCCCGGCGTCGCGGGGGCGTGGTGAGGTCTCGCCCGGGTGTCCTAGGGCGGGCCGGAAGAGGCGACAGACTGCGGTCTCCTACGAGCAGGGGCGCCGTCAGGGGAGGACTGCGGCAGCGGCTGTCATGGGGGCCCAACAGGTGGGTCTTCTCAAAGGCCACGCATAGGGAACAGAGGCCGGGGGATACAGGGAGGTCTCTCCGAGAATTTCCGGAGCGAGACCCCTGGAGTTCAACCTCCGGTCGTGGAGACGTCTTTCTCCTCACTATACCCTGGGAGCGACCATCGATCGTCTCTACCGGAGTGCTGAGGGAGCGACCGTTGATCGTCTCTACCTGAGCTTTAGGGGAGCGACCATTGATCGTCTCTACCTGATTTTTAGGGGAGCGACCATAGATCGTCTCTACCTGGTTTTTAGGGGAGCGACTATTGATCGTCTCTACCGGAGTGCTGAGGGAGCGACCTTTGATCGTCTCTACCTGAGCTTTAGGGGAGCGACCATTGATCGTCTCTACCTGATTTTTAGGGGAGTGACCATAGATCGTCTCTACCTGGTTTTTAGGGAAGCGACCATTGATCGTCTCTACCTGAGTGCTGAGGGAGTGACCATTGATCGTCTCTACCTGAGCTTTAGGGGAGCGACCATTGATCGTCTCTACCGGGGGGCCAAGGGAACGACCATGGATCGTCTCTACCTGGGTTTTGGGGGAGCGACTGTTGATCGTCTCTACCCGAGTTTTAGGGGAGCGACCATTGATCGTCTCTACCTGGGTGTTACGGGAGCGACCATTGATCGTCTCTACCGGGGTTTTATGGGAGCGACCATAGATCGTCTCTACTGGGTTTTTATGGGAGCGACCATAGATCGTCTCTACCTTTGCACTATCAGAGCGACCATAGATCGTCTCTACCTGAGGGGCGCTGCCTGGAGTATTGTTTCTGACTCCACCCCTAGCTAACTCAGTGATTCCGCCACGCGAAGGTAGTGTCTTTCGCCTACGGTGGCGGCGGCGTGGTGGTTGAATGTCACAGGGGCGCACGGCCCGGGCTGACATGCGTCGTTGTTGCCCGGAGTGGTGGTGGCTAGTGGCGGCTACCCCGTGGGGTCCGAGTGGGGGTGTCGGCATTCTCGTGGGCGAACTCCGTTGTTTCTGGTTCGCCCTGTTGTCGGGGATACTATGGTATTCTCCGGGATATTCTGGAGTACCGTATGTGTGTCTGTTAAAGCCACGCATTTCAAGAATATTATGTGTAGAAGTAACAAGCTCGTCTGAAGTATAGCAGGGAGTAATTTGACCATGCGCTGTATATACAGGCTGTAAGGGGTGGCAGTATGAGGTTTATTAGTATAGAGTTCGTGTGAAGTATGGTATTGTGTATCTTGACGGTGTGTATGGTGTATGGTAATTGTGTGTGTGTGTGTGTGTGTGTGTGTGTGTGTGTGTGTGAGAGAGAGAGAGAGAGAGAGACGGTAATGTGCGATGTTTATATCATTATGAGCTGTTCAGTATGTGTGAAATGGTTTTGTGTGAGACGCAGCCATATGAAGCGCTCGTGAAGTATGGAAATGTATGATGTGTCAGTGTGTGAGGTGTGGCTGAGTGATAAGTAACATTCTGTGCGTGAGCTATGGTACAGTGTGATGTGGACGCGTGTGAGGTATGTTTTTGAGATGTAACAGTTTGAAGTACAGGTAATGTATGGTGGTGTGTTTGATGTGACTGCCTGTGAGGAATAATAACATATGATTTAAGACCGTGTGTTAGATATGTTTGTGCCTTTCCTCTGCTGCACAGTGCCTTTCATAACGGCCTGACACACATGCCATATAAATCCTGCTGTAATCCTTTTCCAGATAATAAAGATAAGGAGATGGTGCCTTATGTTGGAAAGGAATGTGAAGGGGAGGACACAAGACAATAACGAGAACACAGATAGAAAAAGAGGAGGGGGGGAGGAGAAGGAAGATGAGAGAGGGAACAATATGAGGGAAGGAGGTCTTAGGGGTAGGAGGGTGTAGTGTAGGAGGCTTTAACATTCCTACCACACTCACAAGAATATAAAGATTTCTTGTAACGGTGGTAGTCTCGTCAGTTTCGGAGAAGACTCCCAAACACCTGTGCCTTCCTAATTATTCCTTGTGTGTGACACGTTGGTACTGGCTTGTATAGACCTGCAGCAAACTAAGTCAGTAATAAAATGGACACCGCTATTATCTGCAGGCAAGGAAGAGTCAAAGGCCGAATGCCTACAAAATTTTTTCTGTTCATAGAAAGCTCAAATCTGGAGCCGTTCATTTCTTTCTTCCTGGAAAATTTGCGTTAATTCGTAGGTAATTAGCATGCAAGGCAATATTCTGGGTGCAGTTTACAGAATTAGGAGGTATGTTTTCACCTGACAGAACTGGGTCACCCCCACAACTTGAGTACTAATTCGTAGTTGTATAAAGTTTGATGATCCTAGTCTATCAGGCAGGAATTGCCTACTTAGTAGTACTATAGACCCTCCAATCTGGCAATACTTGACCATTATCTGAGCTAATAACGGTGCAGGTCTTCTTCAGGTTAAAAAAAAAAAAAAAAAAACGCTACAGGGGGCCTCCAAATTTTACAAGAAGAGAGAGCTGTATTAAAGTGGCTTTGGTGTTTTCGCAAAATTCCTTCCTTAACGATTTGATCAGTATATTACAGATCCATATGATCTTGTACATTACTGAGGAAAAGTATGTCGATATTAACACATCATAAAGAGCATACAAGGGAATATTAAAGTGTAAAATGTGAAACAAATCGCTGAAGAACAAGTGCTTCGAAATCTCCCATGCCACTTCACATCTGGCCACTAAGGAGACAATGAAGTGCTTACGAGTTCCAAATGGCAAAGCTGCACACACTATTCTCCTAATGGCTTTGACCTTTTTGTTATTTGACCCTCTTGATGATGCTGTGTTCGGGCGACTGGGGACCATATTTTATAAACTCTCCTAAGCTAACGCTGTGTGTAAGAGTGCCTGTTAATGCGCTTGTCTGCACTCAGACATTCCAAACATTTGACAGTTAAATCCATGTCAATATCAGAGTGACAGAATACGTAAAACAAAACAATCCGTGAAAAGTTATGTGTTGGATACTTTTCTATCGTGTAAAAAGATTAGTCTCCTTTATAAGTACAGTACAACCTCTGCAATATGGACATGGTTTTTGCGTCATGCCTGCTGCGAGACGACTGTCCTCGAACGTCATAAGGCTAAAACGTTGCGTCATGGTTGGTACATTAATAGCAAAACGTTATACAGCCAAAGCATTGTGTCATTGGTGGTACAGTCGTCAGCACAAACTCACTGCAAACCTGCTCGTGTGATGTAGTCGTTTTGCCTGGTAACAGTGTACGGAAACTAGTTGCCGCAAAGGCTTTTATACACTTAAAGACGTGTTTGTAAGAATTAGTGCTATAAATCGCCCAGAATGCAATATTCTTTATATCTCATTAGCATAAAAATGGCAAAAGACGACAGTAGAGTGCTGTGGAATGATAAAACTTCTGTTCTCTCTCTCGTACTCATTCCTTGTCCCTCCTCACCCTACCTCTCACCCCACCCACCCCCACACACACACACCAAGCTCCATCATTTCCACTTCCCTTTCTCCGCACCCTGTCTGCCTTATCCAGGCACAGATCTACGTAATGAGCCGCACTCTTCTCCATTTCTTGTCTACTCCTGTAACCTTTTAGCTCCTCAACATTCGAGAGTATCTTGCCATGCCAGTCTTTTTCTCCCACTCTTTACTCCAAACGTGATGCAGTAGTTCGAAACATGATTGGTTCTGATCCTGTTTTATGAATCAATGAACAATATGTGGAGGATGGGAACACTCTTGGAACGAGGGAGAGAGACAAGTAGGAGGAATGGGCACAAATGTTTGTTTGATTTCGCCTACTGAAATAATAGCCACCTACTGCCAAACTCACTAATAAACAAATAAATAAATAAATAAATAAATAAATAAAACAGCAAGGAATACATCAAAAGAACGAGACCTCAAACGTTTCTGTATCTAGCGGCTGTTGGTGACAAGGGGTAGAGAAACGAATGACAACTGGAATAAAAGGGGTGGGAAGGAGACGGGGAGGGTGTGAATGGGCCTAGAGAGTGAATATTGGTAATTAACCTTAGATACAGTTTTATTAAAGTATTGCGAGCAATTGAGAACAGGACAGGCTGGGTCCAGCCAAATTTAACTCCCTTTTTCAGTAGGTCTGTAAGTGGTGATACAAAAATTGAAAATTTAAGAACCAATCTCCGGTAATAACCTACCATTCCCAAAAATCTTTGTAGCTCTTTCCTACTTTTAGGTCTGGGAAGATCACTTATAACCTGAACCTTAGCTCCTGGTGGTGCAACATGTCCATCACCAATTACATACCCAAGGTACTAAATTTAAGCTTGACCAAACTCACACTTAGATAAATTAGCTACAAGATTAGCATGAACCAAACGCTCAAGAAATTTACTGACATGGCATAGGTGATCTTTCCAGTTGTCACTGAAGATTAATACATCATCAATATAAACAACACACCCTGCCAAACCCTCTGTTACAACATTCATGAGCTTCTGAAAAGTGGCTGGTGCATTCTTCATACCATATGGCATTACGGAACATGCAAAAGTCTTTCCTAGTGTTACAAAACATGAGATCTCCCTAGCACGTTCAGTCATAGGTACTTGCCAGTATCCCTTTAACAAATCAAACTTACTTATGTACCTAGCCTTTCCGATCTTGTCTATGCAATCTTCCACGCGAGGGAGAGGGTAAGTGTCTGTTTTGGTTATCTGATTAACACGTCTGTAGTCAATGCAAAACCGCTGTGACCCCCCTGGCTTAGGGACTAGAGTGACAGGAGAACTCCACTCGCTCTGACAGGGCTCAATCATCTTGTGGTCCAACAGGTAGCCAAGCTCCTTCTGGATGAGAGGAACTTTCACTGGGTTCACACGGTAAGGAGGCAGTTTAATTGGCTTTGCGTCTCCAACATCGACATCATGCATCAACACAGTAGTTCTTCCTGGAGTGGCACGGAACACTTGCGGGTACTCCTGCAGTAATGCCGAAAACTCCTGCCTTTCCTCGGGAGGTAGATGAGAAAGCTTAGTCTGGAGATCATTCATGATATCAGGATTCTTCCCCAAACTATCACTCAGGCTCATACGGCATGGGAGAGCTTCACTTGCAGACTCGGGTGGAACAGCTACAGTGCAGACTGGATTATTTTCGTCCCGCCTGTGATATAACTTTAGCATGTTGATGTGACATAGCTGCTTGTTCTTTCTACGATCTGGTGTGACGATGACATCACTGAGTTTCTTCTTCACGAAATAAGGACCACTAAACTTGGCTTGAAGAGGTTGCCCATGCACCGGTAGCAGAATCAAAACCTGATCTCCTGGCTGAAAGTGGCGTAACCCGGACTTCTTATCATACCAAGTCTTCATCCTCTCCTGAGCAGCTCCTAAATTCTCTCTCGCCAGCTGTAAAGCAGTGGACAGCCGTTCTTTGAACTTCATCACATACTCCAGCAGGTTGACGTCATCTTCCTCCGACAGCCAGCATTCCTTGAGTAGCTTAAGGGGTCCTCTTACTTCATGGCCAAACAGTAGTTCAAAGGGTGAGAAGCCCAGTGATTCATTTGGAGATTCTCTTGCGGTAAATACAACGAATGGAAGACCTTTATCCCATTCTTTCTGATGTTCCAAACAGTATTTCTTGAGCATCGATTTGAGTGTTTGATGATATCTCTCCAACACTCCTTGGGTCTGGGGATGGTAAGCTGAAGACGTGATCTGGGTGATGCCCAACTCTTTCAGAGACTGCTTGAAAACATTTGACATGAAATTACTTCCCCGGTCTGACTGTACCTCCTTGGGCAGACCAAACTTTGTGAAGCACCCTAGCATTTCCTTAACCACGTTCTTTGCTGAGATATTTCTAAGTGGAATGGCTTCAGGATAACGAGTAGCCATATCAATCAGGGTCAACACATAAGAAAATCGTGAAGAAGTCTTAGGAAGAGGGCCCACAATATCCACCAACACATGGGTGAAAGGCGCCTCAAAAGGAGGAATGGGAACTAGAGGTGCAACCTTTTCGGTCTGATTACACTTCCCCACAACTTGACAGGTGTGACAAGACTTACAATACCAGGAAACATCCCTGAAGATACCTGGCCAGTAGAAGTGTTTCAAAATGCGTGCCACAGTCTTCCTCACTCCAAGGTGTCCTGCCAAACTGGAATCATGAGCCACTCTAATGATATCCTGCCTACAAACACGAGGGATGACAACTTGATGTACAACCTCCCATTCACAGTCAGCTGATGCTGTTGGGGGTCTCCACTTCCTCATAAGTACTCCTGACTTTACATAATAACAAGTAGAAGCACCAGCTGACTCTTCTTCACTGTAAGCAGAGTTAGCTAGACCTTTCAACTCAGGGTCAGCAACCTGCAACTCAACCAACTCTTGACGAGACAAATTATCAACACTACGGGGTACTGCCTCATCTGGTGAGTGGTCCAAATTAGCAAGAAAAGTGTCAGCTAGGATAACATCATCATCAGCATTATCCTCTAAATCACCAGTAACTTTAGACTTAGCCCTAGTGACAGCACATGCAGGGAACACAGCAGGGACATCATAATCCTGGGACGCAGCCACTGGCTTACTAGACAACTGAGGAGCTGGACACACTTGACTTCCACCAATATAATTTCCAAGTAAGAAAGTTACACCTGACATTGGGAGTGTCTCAACGAACCCAACCATGACGGAACCATTAGCAAAACCAGACTCTAAATTCACTCTGCACAGAGGGGCAGAGAAGTAATTCCCTACACCTTGTACTATTACAGTTTCATCAGAGGAATTAACATTAGAGCCTAAAACACTGGTCACCATAAGGGATTGGCAAGCACCTGTAGCACGATATATTTGAACTGATTTCCTGTCATTACTGTCCAGAGGACTGACAAAACCATCAGACAGGAAATTAGCACATGAACTCTTGAGAGTGTCACCCACGTTACTGCTCAAAAGAGGAGCTCCATCGTGAGAATTTAAGTTACCCCTCAAAGCAGGTTCAATTAACTCAGTTAAAGAATTCTGGGAACTCTCAAGGGTGGACACTAGACCAACTGACTGAATATTTAAAGACTCCTTTTTGTTCATATCACGCTGTCTCCTGAAACATTTCTCCGTAGTATGACCAAGCTTACTTCAATAAGTACATTTACTTTTCTGAAATCTAGAGGTGAAGCTGGTATTTTCTTCCTGAGAAACATCATCTTTATTCTATTTCCTGTTACCTGTACTCTGAGTAGAGGCAACGTACTTACTCTCAGCTTTCCCTTTTTCTTTAGAATATCTCTTGTGAGTGAGAACATATTCATCAGCTAGAACTGCAGCATCAGACAAATTATCTATTCTTCTCTCATCAAGATATAGACTTACATCTTTATAAATACACCTCTTGAAGTCCTCCAGCAAAATCATCTGCTTAAATTTACCAAAATCAGAATCCACATTCTTAGAATTTAACCACTGCTCTAACAGATCTTCTTTGATTTTTACATACTCAATATGGGATTGGTTATCTTGCTTGTAAGTTGTCCTAAATTTTACTCTATAAGCTTCAGGAACAAGCTCATAGGCCTTAAGAATCAAGCTCTTAACTACATCATAATTATCAGATTGATCCTGAGGCAAAGATGCATAAGTTACTTGAGCTTTACCAGTGAGAACAGTTTGAAGGAGTACTGGCCAATACTTTTTAGGCCAAGTAAAACCTGTAGCTACCCTCTCAAACAACTGAAAATACTTTGTTAAATCAGATTCATTAAAAAGAGGGACAAGTTTAACATTTTTAGCCACATCAGAATCATCAGAGCTAGATGATCCAGTTCCACCTTGTTTCATGCGATACTCATGGTCTGCCTGAATCCTGGCAAGTTCAACTTGTGCCTCAGGCTCCTTAGCACGAGACTCCGCCTCCTTAGCATGAGCCCCCTGCAGGGCTAGCTGTAACTTAGCTAATTCATCTGCGTTTGCTTATTTGGAGGAGTTACATTAAACAAGCTTTTATTAATCATGTCAACAATTTGATCTTTAGAATGATGAGAGCGAACAGCAATTCCCAATTGTTGAGCAATAAGCTTAAGTTCATTCTTTGTTCTGTTTTCTACATCACACACTGTTTCCACATTTGACAAAAAATCTTTGGCTTCATCAAGTGTAGTAATAGTAGACATCATGAATAAGTAACAGTCACAAAATATCAAGCAATATCCTTATGATAATATCCTGAATATCCTGATATGAGGTCGCCAAATTTATGTTACGGAACAGCGAAAGATAATGTACACTTTAAGTGAGAATACTAAAAATCACTACTGTCCCGTAAAGTTCCAGGTTCAAAACAAAAGAGTTAGATAAAATTACAAGTTAAAGTTTAATGCTCAAACCAACAACAAAACATTCAGGACTCATAAGGATAATGTAATGGCAAAAAACAGGTTAAATATATGGTTAACTGCAATAGCCTCTATTAACACGAAATTAGCAGGAGTAAATTCACCTAAGTCAGCCCTAATAAAATGAAAATACACTGAGTAATGCTCAGTTAATGCAAGATAAACTATTACAGATACAAAATGTTATTAATGATGGCTGACAACATGAATTAGAAAAACTCACTAGGCCTACAAATCAACACCTTACGCTACACAGTACAAGAAAAAGTGCAATAACAGTTATATTCAAATTACACACAGCTGCTAGATGGCTGGAGACTTCCTGAGCACTCGCAATAATAACTGTACAGGGGAGGACAGAGATGTGAACATAATGAGGAGCAGATCTAAGTGGCAATTAATGTAGAGCCTGAGCTCATTATGTAGGGGCCGGCAGAGCTTGATACAACTTGCAAGAAGGACGCGCAAATGAAGCCATGGGGACAAAGAGTTGACAATCCCGCTCTGAACAACAGAAAGAACGACTTACTCTACTATAACGGTAGAAGGGCGGAGTGAGGTAGAACACGCTCGTTATCAAACAGGCAGCACACTGCACGTTAAAATTACACAAAGGATGATGAAATCATAGGCTATGTAACTATACATATATATATATATATATATATATATATATATATATATCTATATATATATATATATATATATATATATATATATATATATATATATATATATATATATATATATATATATATATATATATATATATATATATACATATATATATATATATACATATATATATATATATATATATATATATATATATATATATATATATATATATATATATATATATATATCCTATGTTGCCTCATGAGGAGCGTAGGAGCCCTGGGCTAGCATTGGTCCTGACATTTATGATGAGAGTGAGCAGCCTCACCCATCCCTAAGTGGCATTACGTGAGCAATAAACCCCAACCATCCCTTGGATATAAACCTTCACCAGCTTAATCCGACTGGAGCGCAATAATCACCCACTAAACCACCAGGTGCCCAAACTTGGTTATATGGTTACCACCAAGCATAGTAAATGGTTTGCTGGTGTAGAGGAAATCCTTTGGCTTGTCACTCAGTGTAGATTCACCCACAGGCAGAAATAAGAGAAAAGAATTAAGGAAAGGAAGACAGACGAGGGAGTGTAAAGTCACCCGTAGGCAGAAGGACAAGGAAAGACTGAAGGAAACAAAGAAGAGGATGGAAGAAAAGAAGGATGGAGGAGAGGAAAGGGCAGACACCCGAGAGCAGCACTACATCGAGTGAGTGGATGGTGAGCCCCCGCACGTACCACACACACACACATATATCTTATCAACCGTTTGAGTGTCCACTCCAGGACCGGCCTATCCCTACCGAAGCGGGGACGATACAGCCAATGTGCTGTATCTTTACCAAGTGGCTTAGGTTGTCTGGTAGAGATTGTATGTAAGATGAGAAGCGCTTGTAAGTGCAATTGTAGTGTTGTAGTGGCTTTGGATATGTGTGTGTAGTCTGTGAACCAAGTGTAATCGGCCCACGCGAGCCGACTGGGTGCAAGCATACTTTATAGTATGCGACACTGGTTCAACCACAGCACCCCTGATGTCAGCCAAGCAGTACGTGGCCAGAAGAACGCTCCCAAAGTTTATTACCCCGGCAGGCCGCGAACCCTCGTTCTTTAGTGTACGAAAACGCACACTTTACCAATGTACCACAGAGGCTCCATATATATATATATATATATATATATATATATATATATATATATATATATATATATATATATATATATATATGAAACTCTGGGAAGTAACTGTTTGGGAGATGCAGAAAGAACTGTGCCTTTATATCTGATGAATGCTAAAAGCACGCCTGGTTCACTAAGAACCATAGTTATTCCCTGGAAGAAAATAGCTTTGTTGTCACAGTGGCGCCAGTTGTTTAAATGGAACAACTGAAGAATTAACCCCATAATAGGATAAGAATTAAGCAGATATATGGAGAAGTTGTTCACAGGGGAGACGCAACAGATTCGGGGGCCCTACTTGGACCCTCTTGGACTTCAAGAGGATCCACGTACGACCGAAACTGTCGTATTTCCTCAAGAAGCAATCTTACCAGATGTAGGTGTAATTCTTCTAACTGCCAGTATGGGTGACTAACGCCAAAAGACATGTCATCAGCCCATAAAGTTTCAAGGAATCTATTATTCTATTCATAAATGAAGTTGCAAAGATGTCGCTGCCTCCGTAGTTTGCAGATTCCTACCCCAATAACTCGACAGGGATGACAGATTTCATCTGTATTTAATTCAGATAAAACTTACCCTGGTAATGGAGCAAGCGTAAAAAATCGTTGTTGCTAACATTGTCTGCTCTTTAAGTTAACAGGAAATATACGAGGCGGACACGCCGAAACTTTATCTAGGGACGCAATTGAGGTTTGAAAGAGCTCACATACACTATAGTTCAAACGAGTACCAGCATCGATGCAGACGCCAATGACAGGAAAGCGGACAAGCATTTCTACGTGACATTGAGTTAGCTGCAGGTTATCAAAAGTACCTCCAGGCATTTCTATCTCTGTAATAACGACATAACTTGCCATGAACAATGCACCATAATTCCTTCTTTCTTTACTCTTATCATAATTTGGCTCCAACAGAACTCTGATATGTTTTCTAGTGTGATTAGAAATGAGAATTTGTTTTTCCAAGTCAGACAAGTTTTCTTAAAGCTGTCGCAGAAAAAATTTTCCTGCATTCATTCTTTAAATCAGATATAGTTAATAAATATATTCTTCACAGAAAAACAGAAAAAAAAAAAAATGATAAGACTGCACTAAGAATTATGTAAATAATCTTTGTGTCAGTCATTGTGTTTATTTTCTAATTGTTCTCTCAGAAGTCACGCCAATTTGCTGAATAACGATCTTCCTCTTACACACGAACTTTGGTCCCCCTTTCTTTGGTACCATGTTGACTGTCTCATAATTTGTCTATATTGTCTTGGAGTAGATGCTTTGAACTCTCACCCCTTGCTGCTGCATTAAAGATATCATCAGTGCTCCGAAGTACATTATCATATATTATACTCCTTGTTGCAGATGTGGGAAGGTATATAGATACTTTTATCTACAAATCATCTTAAACTGTATTGCCCATTTTTTCCATCATACAATAAGCTGTTGAATTTACCCGTCTTGTTGCCTTACTAATCGGGTTGGTGCTGGAGAGGGGCGCCTACACTTGTAGCAATGGCATAGCTGGAAGACTGCGCTTCATGGCTATGTAAACGCCCCTCAGCTGCCTCCCAATCCCTTGAAACGGGGGTGGCGGACTTAAGAAGGGGGCAGTTTCAGCAAGCAGTCTACTGGGTTCACATTCAAATGAAGTTGTGGCTCCAGCAACAACTACTGTTCATGTCAAAAATATATCAGTCACTATGTATTAAGATCACTTAACACCTTCATTCCGATGACATGCATTTCGTTATAGTTTTGCTATTGTCATCCGATGTCATTCAGTGTGGGAGAGACGTGGAACTGGAGGAGTTAGATACAGCCTTTTTTAGCCATTGATGCGAGAGATCCTTCCAGTGTTGAATAAAGTCGTCTAAACGGAACAAGAATAAACTGTAAAAAAGAAGTCGCTATATTAACCGGGCAACATTGTACCTGGTTACGAATATAGGTCAGTCTCACGTTTTTTCAGTTATTTCTCGTCTTTTAACAATAAGAGAATTGAATCACTAGGGATGAAATATTCCCCAACAGCCAAGAAACTACATCCCCCCGACACTCCTGACCGTCATCTACATTGTTTTACTAAGGATATCACCGTCATAACTGCTGAGGTATTGTTGCAGGAAGCCTCTCATTTTATATAGGAAAAAATAAAAAATCTGCTAACATGCGCAAGTCTCTTATAAACTTAGAATCATCTTGTTAACGAAGCTTATGATGGTTGGTATAAGCCACGATGTCAATTTATTTACCATAAAGTCTCTCCTTGGAAAATATGCTGAGCAGTTATGATGGACTGATGGAACCGACAACACTCTCACGCTTACCCAGCAGACGCATTGTGTGTTGACTTGAATCGTATAAACATTTGCAGAGACAGGGGGTTCTCTTAAAAGTGTCGGTGGAGTAATGGCTAGCACATCCAGCCCGAAGCTGGAAAAAACGCGAGCTCGATTCTCGGGGCGGAAAATTTTTGAACAGTTTATACGCTGTTTCAGTTCATTTTAATGTACAAGTGGGTATCTGCTTGTAACTTCGATCGTTGAGTGTCATACTCTTAGGAAATGTTGTGAAGGTATAAACTGTTTGCACTGACGTCCCTCTAGCAATTGTTTGGCAGAGATCTTGCCCCTTCTCCGCTGGTCCTCGTTTCATGTCAAGGATGCTTTCCAGAATATTAGCTGAAACTTTTTTTTGTACATTTAAGGGAATTTTTTTCATTAGTATGGGCTCAATAGCGTTAAATAAATTAAACAGAAAAGAAATGAAGAACTTGTGAAAAAAAAAAAAAAAATCACGGGGACTTCCTGTAATGCTTATATTCTCAGTTATTGTGGCTTCATCGACATTATATGCAGGTATTTACGACTCTGGCTCCTTCTCCTCCAGTTTACTTATGCAGATTTAATCCTTGCAACTCGCGGTGGTCTTTTCTGTTTTATTCTTGCTACTCCTGATGCAATGATTCAGCGTAGGAGACATTTTTTGATCTGAAGGACGTCTATTATTTTTCGTTGCTACCTCCATATTATACTGTACAAGTCTGGCAGGACGTCTGGCAGTGAAGAAAGTAGCAAAGAATATATGTAACCTCTTCAAATACAGAATTCTCCTGTATGCTGAATATGGCTGTGAAAAGATAAAAAGAGTAGAATATAAAAAAAAGACGTCTTCATACTCAAGAGGATTAACCATTTCAACTGAAGTACGTCACATTAATTTTACTGCTGGTATCTCCCGAGAATCTGATTCAATTTCGGACAGATTTACCGATTTGGAGGTGAGATACAAAAGTCGTTGTGAATCCCGTCACACTAGACATTTTATCCGTCTGTCTGTTTATAGCCAGACGCTTTAAGCCCAGAAGGGGTGGCAATAAACAATCGCCCTCATATCAATAAACCCTTCTCTGTCGGGCTACCCGTCTCCAAATCACAAGCCCATCACCCGCTTTCCTCTTCACCCCATCTCACCATCTCCTCGGTCTTCTCCTCCCTCCATCTCACTCACATACACAATGAACTGTCAAATATCTGCGAATGAACCATTAAGAAACGTCCTCGGGCTCAAAGGATTAACCGCACAATGACACATTCCACCATTTTTTGATCTATCACTTCCCTTTACTCCATCTTTTCACTCCTGCAACCTCCTCTTCCTCTTCATCATCATCATCATCATTTCATCTATCATTTGCCTGTTTCCATCCCTCCAGTCCTGCAGCCTTTAGTTCCCCAACATCATCATCACTCCATCATTATCTCCTCATCAATCACATCTAGTCATCGTCATCATCATCATCACTCTCCTGTCCTCTCACTCCTCAGAGTATCCTCGCACAGACGTTCAAGCATCCTCACACTTGGACATATATACACTCTTGGCCCCGCTCTGCCCACTTCTGTCTCCATTAGGCCTAATGCCCTCTCCCTTCCCTTTTTCCGCCTCTCTCTCTCTCTCTCTCTCTCTCTCTCTCTCTCTCACCCACACCCACCCACCCACACACACACACACACACACACACACACACACACACACACACACACACACACACACACACACACACACACACACACACACACTCACACATTACATATAGTCTCTCTCAGTTCCTTGGTGCCACTAGATGTAAATAAGGCCACTGTGGAAATGCCATGAATCCAGGCTTTATAGTGGAATAAACCTTAAGACCGAGCAAGGTGGTAGCCAGATGGAATATATCGTACAGGTATCACTACGACGCTCATGTGTACCTAATTACGGAACCAAACATGTAAGAAAAAAATACCATAAAGGTTTCTAAATGGGGTCGCTCTAGAGATATATCGGAGATGTGGGAAATATTACCTCGTTCAATCCGAGTACGTATTTTTTCCTTTTTTTCTGTTCCTGAGTGACTTTAATCAGTTTAAAAGACTTCCCTGACAGGAAAAGGAAGGATGAACTCAGCATCTGACCCTTGTAGTTAGAAAACTCTATCCAAAGCTGAATAAAGCAGTACGTATCAGGGATAAGGGAATGTGTGTGTGTGTGTGTGTGTGTGTGTGTGTGTGTGTGTGTGTGTGTGTGTGTGTGTGTGTGTGTGTGTGTGTGTGTGTGTGTGTGCGTGTGCTATAAAAGGTGTACTCAGAATGATAACTAAGCTAAACAAGGTACTTTCTCCCTCATACCGCACCTAGTACACATCCCAAAGTCCAGTTCCCCAACGCTTTAAATTTTAGTAGCCCATTTCAGCTCAGCAGTACATATATTTAAATATCATGGCGTGCTGTACCACATCCTGTTACTTCACCTCACGCCTCGCCCAAATCAAACTACATTATCTTTTCACCTCGCATTTTTCTAGTTGACGGCACCCTATATACCTCACACAGATCCCACCCCATAACTCATCCACTCACACCTTACTCTACATTTCATCTACTTCTTTCACCCGATCCCTTCTTTCCCTTCATTCCCGGATAAACCATCACTCTAATTCTTACACCTTTTTATATCACACCCCACGCACCTCTGCATCACCCTACATCTAACCCACACATCACGATCACAACCCTCACCCGCTCATCTCATCTCATTATACCACATATCACCATGACCTCACCTTACTCCTCGTAATACCACACGTCCCACCCACGCCTCACATCTTCAAATTAAAATTCCTACCCATAAATTTTCACCCACACCAACATATCACCCACACAGCTCATCTCACAACCAAACTTTCCATCCACACATTTCCACCTTCACCCAAACCTCTAACTAACCTACCACCCACACCTCATTCCTTCAAACCAAACTTCCCACCCAACACCATCCATCAACAACCACACATCACCCACACTTTTCACTCCACATCCAATCCTCCTTTCTTAACTCCAAATACACCACACACCACCCTCTCCCAAATGCGACCACACATCACCCTGTTCATCGCAAGTATCAATCTCCATCCGCCTGCATCCTGTAACACCTCCCAACCATAACTTTCAGACCAGACCTATATCTCAACCCCACTCACACCCAAACTTATCTCACCCTCACACCCACTAACCACCTCACAAACACGGCCACATAGCACAGTATTCATGCGAGGTATTAATCTCAATCTGTTGTATCTGTGTAACACGTCCCCTCGGCTATGTCTTATCGCCTCTCTCCCTCATTTTCTTCTGTTATCTGGCCTCCACCGCCACCCCCATACAGCTTAGTTCTCCTCTGCTGAATGTATCTGGAAGAAATATGAGGTTATGTTAACAGTTCCGTTGTATTTTATGGTGTGGTGTGGCAATATGAAGAAAGTCACAGTAGAGTATGGTTCGATATGCCCGCATTCTATGCGGAACAAAAGATTTCGTAACACCTCTTCGTTAGTGATTAATTTTGCCCTTTGCAGCCTAAAGGTTTCATGTTATCTATAGTTTCAGTATCGGGACACATTGTATAAATAACATACGAGAGGGTACCAAAAGGTACTGTGCAGAATAAATAGTGAAGAAAGAGACGTTACGAAATCCCCAAAGTTGTTTAGAACACGACCAATGGTGTTGTATATCAGTGTGCTACTTGGTTGTGTATGACGTGATAGTCTGAGGTTTGCAGCGTGAGGTGCGACATTTCATACTATGGCAATGGGTGGTGTGGTATGATGCGTGGTGGGGCATTGTGTGTGGGGTGGTAGTATGTGCTGTGTGGTGTTTTTTTTTTTTTTTCCTACTGCTTGGTGACTTTTTTTTAACGTCTTGCATATTGTATATTCATTTATATCAATCACAGCACTTCACCCCAATACTTAGGAAACCTACAGACACGTTTCATTCTCATGTACAGTCTCTCCTCCCTCCTACCCTCAGGTCAGTGTTTACAGACAAGCTACAAGTTGCATGCAATACCTCTTGATTATTTTCTAAGTTATGGATGGACTTTACAGAATGTCTCCTATAAATAGGTCCATCCAGAAGAGTATAAACAGAGTACTGTCACATTGTTCCAAACCTGAACCTGCTTGTTGATGCGGGGTGAGAGGGAAGGGGACTATATGAACGGCAACAAAAGCTCTGTTACCCCTCCTGCCTTTCTCTCCATACACTCGGAAAAGGAGTCTGGCACATCAGAAACAAACGACCCTGATGAACCTGATCTGTGGCCAAATATTCATCGACGTCATTTGTTACGGATACATGGTCCTGATTGCCATAATCCATATAGAGAGAAACAGAAAGGCGGCCGGGGTTTTCTTGTGCCCCACGAGGTGCGATTCACTAAAGAGCGTTACATGACAGTGATACATTACTTGAGGCAAAATGGATACAAAGTGCAGTACTGAAGGAATAATCAGTACACCTTGTGGCTGAAATACATACCGCTCTTCTGCCTAATCTGTCATCCTGATTTTTCTTTGCAACAACCAGACGCTTTAAATTTAGCTAAGGAAGGTCTGCTGAAGCAAATCCCTTCACTCCGAGGACTTACACTTTGTTTCATCCTACTGTTTCAAAGCGATCTTATTCAACGTGGGAAGGTTCTCTAGCTGCGAAGTAGTTAATGAAGGCTGTGTCTACTCCGTCCCCCCTCCTTCGATAAATCTCTCAACTGCTGAATAAAATCGTCTTGAGTTAGCAAGACTGAATTGGTGAGATAACCCTGCCCAGAAAACGAGTTAGAATTAATTCCAGCATTTCACTGTAGGTTATCCTTGGTATGACCAAACGATTTCATCAAGCCTTGGGATAGACTTTGCGAGCTTAAGTTATTAGTTGCATCCTTCATTAACCCCTTCACTACTTGAGGTCCATCTTGAGTTGAACAAAACTGTTCGGTAGCAGCCTAATTAATATGAAAAATCGTCGCAAGGGTTACAGAGTTGAATGGTGAATGGTGAGTAACTTTTCCTTCCTCTTAGGATACTAACCGTCACTTACGAGTGTTAATAGCTACATAAGTACTCATAACCCATGTACTAAATCAGACTCTAATCAGGACGATGCAATATCCAGCTATATTCATTTGCAGTACAAACAGCAGGGCAATGCGATCCCCCAGCCGATCAGTCATTCAAAGAAAAAAATTTCTCGTTAGTGCACTGCGGGGCCAGCCATACCTATTAGCTGGTGAAAAAAAAAAAAATCCATTAGCTGCTGCATTACAGTATGTCACACAGGAGGAAAAAGAAGCCGTAAGATTAATGTCCATCGTCTACTCGAAGGCCATTAAGGCAGACAGTGGATTCATTCTGCCACAGCCTTCTCCCTAGATTGTGACACCAAACACTGAACTTTATATCAGGTGCCAATTGATGCTGCTGGGTGGACAGGGATACAAGGGAAACTCATTTTGATCGCCCCGGGAACCGAGCACAATTTTATTCTTTATGGCCGCCTGAATATGTTAATATATATATATATATATATATATATATATATATATATATATATATATATATATATATATATATATATATATATATTGTTACATAGCCTATGATTTCATCATCCTTTGTGTTACTTTAACGCACAGTTGTTGCATGTTTGATCACGAGCGTGTTCTGCCTCAGTCCCCCCCTTCTACCGTTACAGTAGAGTAAGTCGTTCTCTCTGTTATTCAGAGCGGGATTTTCAGCTCTTTGTCCCCATGGCTTCATTTGCGCGTCCTTCTTACAAGTTGTATCAAGCTCTCCTGGCCCCTATATAATGAGCTCAGTCTCTGCATCATTGCCACTTAGATCTGCTCCTCATTTTGTTCACATCTCTGTCCTCCCCTGTACCGATATTATTTTTGTGAGTGCTCAAGAAATCTCCAAACATCTAGCAGCTGTGTGTAATTTGAGTATAAGTGTTATTGCATTTTTTCTTGTACTGTGTAGCATAAGGTTAATTCTTAGGCCTAGTGAGGTTTTTGATTAATGTTGGGTTTTATGTCAGTCATTTTTGATAATAGTTTGTATCTGTAATAATTTATCTGGCATTCACTGAGTATTATCTGGTATCTCATTTTATCAGGGCTGACTTAGATAAATTTACTCTTGCTAATTTCGAGTTAATAGAGGCTATTGCAGTTAACCATATATTTAACCTGTTTATTTGCCATTACATTATCCTTATAAGTCCTGAATGTTTTGTTGTTAGTTTGAGCATTAAACTTTAACTT
The DNA here is from genome assembly GCF_032717465.1 of Coenobita brevimanus. NCBI lineage: Eukaryota > Metazoa > Arthropoda > Malacostraca > Decapoda > Coenobitidae > Coenobita > Coenobita brevimanus. The sequence goes on from NC_137012.1 coordinate 11,621,418, forward strand.
GTAATTTTACCTAACTCTTTTGTTTTGAACCTGGAACTTTACGGGACAGTAGTGATTTTTAGTATTCTCACTTAAAGTGTACATTATCTTTCTCTGTTCCGTAACATAAATTTGGCGACCTCTTATCAGGATATTCAGGATATTATCATAAGGATATTGCTTGATATTTTGTGACTGTTACTTATTAATTATGTCTACTATTACTACACTTGATGAAGCCAAAGATTTTTTGTCAAATGTGCAAACAGTGTGTGATGTACAAAACAGAACAAAGAATGAACTTAAGCTTGTTGCTCAACAATTGGGAATTGCTGTTCGCTCTCATCATTCTAAAGATCAAATTGTTGATATGATTAATGAAAGCTTGTTTAATGTAACTCCTCCAAATGAGCAAACGCAGATTGAATTAGCTAAGTTACAGCTAGCCCTGCAAGAGGCTCGTGTGAAGGAAGCTGAATTTCAAGCACGTGCTAAGGAGGCTGAGTCTCAGGCTAAGGAGGCTTGTGTTAAGGAGGCTGAGTTTCACGCACAAGTTGAACTTGCTAGGATTCAGGCAGACCATGAGTATCGCATGAAACAATGTGGAACTGGATCATCTAGGTCTGATGATTTTGATGTTGCTAAAAATGTTAAACTTGTCCCTCCTTTTAATGAATCTGATTTAACAAAGTATTTTCAGTTGTTTGAGAGGGTAGCTACAGGTTTTAATTGGCCCAAGGAGTATTGGCCAGTACTCCTTCAAACTGTTCTCACCGATAAAGCTCAAGTAACTTATGCATCTTTGCCTCAGGATCAATCTGATAATTATGATGTAGTTAAGAGCTTGATTCTTAAGGCCTATGAGCTTGTTCCTGAAGCTTATAGAGTAAAATTTAGGACAACTTATAAGCAAGATAAGCAATCCCATGTTGAGTATGCAAAAATCAAAGAAGATCTGTTAGAGCAGTGGTTAAATTCTAAGAATGTGGATTCTGATTTTGGTAAATTTAAGCAGATGATTTTGCTGGAGGACTTCAAAAGGTGTATTAGTAAAGATGTAAGCCTATATCTTGATGAGAGAAGAATAGATAATTTGTCTGATGCTGCAGTTTTAGCTGATGAATATGTTCTCACTCACAAGAGATATTCTAGAGAAAAAGGGAAAGCTGAGAGTAAGTACGTTGCATCTACTCAGAGTACAGGTAACAGGAAAGAGAATAAAGATGATGTTTCTCAGGAAGAAAATACCAGCTTCACCTCTAGATTTCAGAAAAGTAAATGTACTTATTGTAGTAAGCTTGGTCATACTACGGAGAAATGTTTCAGGAGACAGCGTGATGTGAACAAAAAGGAGTCTTTAAATATTCAGTCAATTGGTCTAGTGTCCACTCTTGAGAGTTCCCAGAATTCTTTAACTGAGTTAACTGAGCCTGCTTTGAGGGGTAACTTAAATTCTCACGATGGAGCTCCTCTTTTGAGCAGTAACGTGGGTGACACTCAAGAGTTCATGTGCTAATTTCCTGTCTGATGGTTTTGTCAGTCCTCTGGACAGTAATGACAGGAAATCAGTTCAAATATATCGTGATACAGGTGCTTGCCAATCCCTTATGCTGACCAGTGTTCTAGGCTCTAATGTTAATTCCTCTGATGAAACTGTAATCTTACAAGGTTTAGGGAATAATTATTTCTCTGTCCCTCTGTGCAGAGTGAATTTAGAGTCTGGTTTTGTTAATGGTTCCGTTATGGTTGGGTTGGTTGAGACACTCCCAATGTCAGGTGTAACTTTCTTACTTGGAAATGATATTGGTGGAAGTCAAGTGTGTCCAGCTCCTCAGTTGTCTAGTGAGCCAGTGGCTGCGGCCCAGGATTGTGATGTCCCTGATGTGTTCCCTGCATGTGCTGTCACCAGGGCTAAGTCTAAAGTTACTGGTGATTTAGAGGATAATGATGATGATGATGTTACCCTAGCTGACACTTTTCTTGCTAATTTGGACCACTCACCAGGTGAGTCAGTACCCCGTAGTGTTGATAATTTGTCTCGTCAAGAGTTGGTTGAGTTGCAGGTTGCTGACCCTGAGTTGAAAGGTCTAGCTAACTCTGCTTACAGTGAAGAAGAGTCAGCCGGTGCTTCTACTTGTTATTATGTAAAGTCAGGAGTACTTATGAGGAAGTGGAGACCCCCAACAGCATCAGCTGACTGTGAATGGGAGGTTGTACATCAAGTTGTCATCCCTCGTGTTTGTAGGCAGGATATCATTCGAGTGGCTCATGATTCCAGTTTGGCAGGACACCTTGGAGTGAGGAAGACTGTGGCATGCATTTTGAAACACTTCTACTGGCCAGGTGTCTTCAGGGATGTTTCCTGGTATTGTAAGTCTTGTCACACCTGTCAAGTTGTGGGGAAGTGTTATCAGACCGAAAAGGTTGCACCTCTAGTTCCCATTCCTCCTTTTGAGGCACCTTTCACCCGTGTGTTGGTGGATATTGTGGGCCCTCTTCCTAAGACTTCTTCAGGATTTTCTTATGTGTTGACCATGATTGATATGGCTACTCGTTATCCTGAAGCCATTCCACTTAGAAATATCTCAGCAAAGAACGTGGTTAAGGAAATGCTAGGGTTCTTCACAAAGTTTGGTCTGCCCAAGGAGGTACAGTCAGACCGGGGAAGTAATTTCATGTCAAACGTTTTCAAGCAGTCTCTGAAAGAGTTGGGCATCACCCAGATCACGTCTTCAGCTTACCATCCCCAGACCCAAGGAGCGTTGGAGAGATATCATCAAACACTCAAATCGATGCTCAAGAAATACTGTTTGGAACATCAGAAAGACTTGGATAAAGGTCTTCCATTCGTTGTGTTTGCCGCAAGAGAATCTCCAAATGAATCACTGGGCTTCTCACCTTTTGAACTACTGTTTGGCCATGAAGTAAGAGGACCCCTTAAGTTACTTCAAGGAATGCTGGCTGTCGGAGGAAGATGACGTCAACCTGCTGGAGTATGTGATGAAGTTCAAAGAACGGCTGTCCACTGCTTTACAGCTGGCGAGAGAGAATTTAGGAGCTGCTCAGGAGAAGATGAAGACTTGGTATGATAAGAAGTCCAGGTTACGCCACTTTCAGCCAGGAGATCAGGTTTTGATTCTGCTACCAGTACATGGGCAACCTCTTCAAGCCAAGTTTAGTGGTCCTTATTTCGTGGAGAAGAAACTCAGTGATGTCAACTATGTCATCGCCACACCAGATCGTAGAAAGAGCAAGCAACTATGTCACATCAACATGCTAAAGTTATATCACAGGCGGGACGAAAATAATCCAGTCTGCACTGTAGCTGTTCCACCCGAGTCTACAAGTGAAGCTCTCCCATGCAGTATGAGCCTGAGTGATAGTTTGGGGAAGAATCCTGATATCATGAATGATCTCCAGACTAAGCTTTCATCTACCTCCCAAGGAAAGGCAGGAGTTTTCGGCATTACTGCAGGAGTACCCGCAAGTGTTCCGTGCTACTCCAGGAAGAACCACTGTGTTGATGCATGATGTCGATGTTGGAGACGCAAAGCCAATTAAATTGCCTCCTTACCGTGTGAACCCAATGAAAGTTCCTCTCATCCAGAAGGAGCTTGGCTACCTGTTGGACCACAAGATGATTGGAGCCCTGTCAGAGCGAGTGGAGTTCTCCTGTCACTCTAGTCCCTAAGCCAGGTGGGTCACAGAGGCTTTGCATCGACTACAGACGTGTTAATCAGATAACTAAAACAGACACTTACCCTCTCCCTCGTGTGGAAGATTGCATAGACAAGATCGGAAAGGCTAGGTACACGTAAGTAAGTTTGATTTGTTAAAGGGATACTGGCAAGTACCTATGACTGAACGTGCTAGGGAGATCTCATGTTTTGTAACACTAGGAAAGGCTTTTGCATGTTCTGTAATGCCGTATGGTTAGTATGAAGAATGCACCAGCCACATTTCAGAAGCTCATGAATGTTGTAACAGAGGGTTTGGCAGGGTGTGTTGTTTATATTGATGATGTATTAATCTTCAGTGACAACTGGAAAGATCACCTATGCCATGTCAGTAAATTTCTTGACCGTTTAGTTCATGCTAATCTTGTAGCTAATTTATCAAAGTGTGAGTTTGGTCAAGCTAAAGTTCAGTACCTTGGGTATGTAATTGGTGATGGACATGTTGCACCACCAGGAGCTAAGGTTCAGGTTATAAGTGATCTTCCCAGACCTAAAAGTAGGAAAGAGCTACAAAGATTTTTGGGAATGGTAGGTTATTACAGGAGATTTGTTCTTAACTTTTCAATTCTTATATCACCCCTTACAGACCTACTGAAAAAGGGAGTTAAATTTGGCTGGACCGATAACTGTGAATCCTCTTTCAACAAACTTAAAGCTATTCTATTAAGTCAGCCAGTGCTCGCTACTCCAAATTTTGCTAAGCCTTTTAAGATGGCTGTTGATGCAAGTGATACAGGAGCTGGGGCTGTTTTGCTGCAAGAGGATGATCAGGGTATTGAACATCCTGTATCTTATTACAGTAAGAAGTTCACTCCACCTCAAAAGAACTACTCAACTATTGAGAAAGAGCTTTTGGCCTTCATTTTGGGTTTACAGCATTTTTCATTTTATTTGTGTTCTGGTTTTGACCCCATAGTCATTTATACCGATCATAACCCACTGAAATTCCTTAGTAAGTTTAAAGATAAAAATCAGAGATTGACAAGATGGAGTCTACTTCTTCAGGAGTATTCATTAGACATACAACATGTCAAGGGGAAAGAAAATGTTATTGCAGATTGCTTATCTAGACTTTAGACAGATTGTTTTAGAGTAATAAGAAATTTCCTTTGTAAATTTCTTTTTCTTTGTGGGGAGGTGTTACATAGCCTATGATTTCATCATCCTTTGTGTAATTTTAACGCACAGTTGCTGCATGTTTGATCACGAGCGTGTTCTGCCTCAGTCCCCCATTCTACCGTTATAGTAGAGTAAGTCGTTCTCTCTGTTATTCAGAGCGGGATTTTCTGCTCTTTGTCCCCATGGCTTCATTTGCGCGTCCTTCTTACAAGTTGTATCAAGCTCTCCTGGCCCCTATATAATGAGCTCAGTCTCTGCATCATTGCCACTTAGATCTGCTCCTCATTTTGTTCACATCTCTGTCCTCCCCTGTACAGATATTATTTTTGTGAGTGCTCAAGAAATCTCCAAACATCTAGCAGCTGTGTGTAATTTGAGTATAAGTGTTATTGCATTTTTTCTTGTACTGTGTAGCATAAGGTTAATTCTTGGGCCTAGTGAGGTTTTTGATTAATGTTGGGTTTTATGTCATTCATTTTTGATAATAGTTTGTATCTGTAATAATTTATCTGGCATTCACTGAGTATTATCTGGTATCTCATTTTATCAGGGCTGACTAAGATAAATTTACTCTTGCTAATTTCGTGTTAATAGAGGCTATTGCAGTTAACCATATATTTAACCTGTTTATTTACCATTACATTATCCTTATGAGTCCTGAATGTTTTGTTGTTAGTTTGAGCATTAAACTTTAACTTGTAATTTTACCTAACTCTTTTGTTTTGAACCTGGAACTTTACGGGACAGTAGTGATTTTTAGTATTCTCACTTAAAGTGTACATTATCTTTCTGTTCCGTAACAATATACATATATATATATATATTGAGAGAGAGAGAGAGAGAGATACAGTATATATATATATATATATATATATATATATATATATATATATATATATATATATATATATATATATATATATATATATATATATATATATATATATATATATATATATATATATATATATATATATATATATATATATATATATATATATATATATATCTATATATCTATCTATATAATACAAAGTGGTAGGTCGGTGTGCCCACCATCCACTCACTCGCTGTAGTCCTGCTCTCGGGTGACTACTCTTTCCTGTCTTCCTTCCTTTTATCCAGCCTTCCTCTTCTGCCTTCCTTTCCTTCTATCTTTCCTCTTCCTTCTGTTTACAAGTGGCTCTACACTGAGTGACAAGCTAAATAGTTTCGCGTACACCAGGAAACCATTTACTACGCTGGGAGGTAACAATATAACCATACAATGGTGCCTGGTGGTTTAGTGGATAAATAAGGCGCTCCAGCTGGATTAAGCCTGTGTAGGTTCATATCCAAGGAGTTGTTGGGGTTTATTGTTCAATTAATGCCACTGATGGATGAGTGAGGCTGGTCACTCATCTTAAATGTCAGGACCAACTTGCCTAGCCATGGCGCCTACATTCCTCATGGGACAACACAGGTTTAGATCGTTTCGTTTCGTTTCGTTTCGTTTTTAAAGGCTCCAACATGCTTGCATGTGTCGGCCTTGGTCACCTAATGGCGGCTTTCCACGCTGCACGATCCATTGCAGCCTCCCTGTTCAGTCCCTTAACCCTAAGGTCACACTTAATGACCTCGTCCCATGTCTTTCTCGGTCTACCCCTCATAACCCCACCCCCAATATTAACACTTCTCACCTTCCTCACCCAATTATCATCCCTCATCCTCTCCACATGTCCAAACCACCTCAATCTACCTCTCCTCATCACAACACCAATACACTCCAGTCCCATCCTACCTCTCAACTCTTCCATTGTAAACCCAGCCCCTCCAGGCCTTGGACGCAGGGACGCACTGCACATCCACCTAATCATTGTCATTTCTGTACGTCTGAGCCGGCGAATGTCTTCCTCCTTCACTGCCCAGGTCTCACTGCTATACAGCATTACACTCCTAACACATGCTGCATACAAAGACCCCTTAGCACGTAGGGAGAGCCCTCTCAATGTCAGGAGAGGCAAGAGCTCCCTGAACTTCTTCCAACCACTTCTCACCCTAGCCACAGAGCTAGCTCCAGCCCCACCTCCAGCACACAACATGTCTCCCAAATAAGAAAACTCTTCCACACACTCAAGAGATTCACCAGCAAGTTCAATCCTTTCACGTCTGACGATCTCCACCTGTCTCACCTCTGGCACGCCGTACACAAAATCAGCATTATCTCGCAGTCTACCTCTGATACCACTACATCTCTTATGCACCCATATATCACACACACCGCACAAGATGGAATTACTTCCCATCTATCTATACATCTATCTATCTACATCTATCTATCTATCTATCAATCTCTCTATCTATATATCTATCTATCTACATCTATCTATCGATCTATCAATCTATCTATCTATATATAGGAGCCTCTGTGGTACAGTGGTAAAGTGTGCATTATCGTACACTGAAGAACGAGGGTTCGCGCCCCGCCAGGGTAAAAAACTTTGGGAGCGTTCTTCTGGCCACGTACTGCATTGGCGGACACAAGGGGTGCTGTGGCTGAACCAGTGTCGCATACTATAAAGTATGCTTGCACCCAGTCGGTTCTTGCGGGCCGATTACACTTGGTTCACAGACTACACACACATCCAAAGCCATTCCAACACAACAATTACACTTACAAGCACTTCTCACCCTACATACAGTCTCTACTAGACAGCCTAAGCCACTTGGTAGAGATACATTGAGTGTATAGTCCCCACTTCTGTAGGGATAGGCCGGTCCTGCAGTGGACACTCAAACGGCTGATGATTATATATATATATATATATATATATAAACACTCATTCGTCATTCTCTCTATCTATCTATCCCCACTTCCCAGTAAGCCCTCACAAGGTTTTAGTCTCTTCGTACCGTCAGTGGTCACTCCCATTTCTCAGAGCATTGCTATATGCTTCCCCTGCTCTCGATTTTTATTTTTTATTTAATTTTCTTGGCTCCTCCAGTAAGTTTTTATAATATTATTGTCTCCCAGTTAGTACTGATATTTTTCTTATTTTTTTTCATTTCATTAGGTTTCCGACTTTTTTTTCTTCCATTGAATTTTATATTTATACGATGTATATTGCTATGTTTTTCTCCTTGTACATAAAATTTACAGAGTTCATCTACCGGTATAAGAGTATTTGTTTCTCATCGATGCGTTCTGCACTGTCAAAATATTATACGAGAATTATATCTCCAAAAATATCTGAAAGGAGATAACTTCATACTAAGATGATTTTCTGCATTAGCAGTTGTTAATTTTCTACTTACAGTTTTATCTTTGGCTCATCTTTCTTTGTCTTTATTGTCTTTTCCATCTACTTCTGTTGCCTTTTCGCTTTATGTGTCAAAGTTTTAGTGCACTCCATCTACGTCTGTCGCTTTCCTACTGTCTCTGTCGAAATTTTTGATCCCTTCGTCTAAAATAGTTCAAAACCTCACCCTCTTTGCTAATCTGCTTCTCTCACCTGCTACGTTTCTTCCCATTTTGCTCTAATTATTTACAGGTTTGATTGCATCTTTTTCGTCTACACATAGCCCTTCCTTCTTTGTCCCTACAAAACTGCATTTCCATCTGATTCTTTCTCTGTTTCGTATTTCGCCTTCTCTTTTCTCACTATTTTTCATTATAGTCACGTCTGCTTCCTTTATTCAGTCTCTCAGTGTATCAACATCCATTATCGTCATCTTTGCCTCCCGCTGTATTCGTTGTTTCTGTTCATCTGATTTTACTGTATTGTAAATCCTCTTCTTCTATGTTTATTTTGTTGCCCTTTCTTTACCTATTTATTTTCCCTCCTCTTCTTATATGTCTGTTTAGTTCTTTGCTCTCTGTTCCGTCTATATTTCCGTCCTCTATTTATTTCTGCGTTTTTTCTTGGTCTTTGTTAAATCAATGATCAAATGAAAACTTAAAACCCCCAGAAAAAATATCAGACAATTAGCCACGTTTAGAGTGGCCATAAAACCCGACAAGAAGACGCCGGTAAAAAATTCCCAATCCCTTTTACCAACCTCTTAACACTTGGTTTGTAGAAAGGAATATAAACGTGAGATTTTGTAGGCAGACAGTGGTTGCACTTGCAGAACTTGTGGAAGTCAACGATATAATACAGAATTTAAGCAGATGAAATGACACATTACGAGTACTGATCAATGGATATGCAGAAAGAGGAATTGAAAAAAGAAGACTTAGAAAAGTAACCAAATGTTTAGTAAGACACATAGATATAAAAGTTAGAGACCTAGAGAAGCAACCCGGTATGGATAAATACAGTACAAAGATAATAAGAAAATTTACACCTTCTACCCGTCTTTCAACAACTGGCTTTTGGGGAGGAAAGTAAAAATGACAATTTCTGAGTAGACAGTTAAGTACTTAGGAAGATTATATATATATATATATATATATATATATATATATATATATATATATATATATATATATATGAAGATTTACAGATAACTAGAGATCCAAACAACAATCAGTATATTGGTAGTGAAACAGATGAATCGATAGACAAGCACATATAACCTCTGTGCAACTGGAAGGCGGCGACTCCAGGGTGACTGCAGCCTCATCTAGCATCTCTAGAGGAAAGGAAGCACTTCTCCCACTGCACAGTTTCGTTTGTCGCGCGTGTCCGTTTACTGATCATCCCTCTTGTACCTGCCTTAACTAATATTTTAATAGCTTATTGTCCTTAATTACTCGAAGTAGGGTCAGGGAGTAGTGTGAGCCTTTATAAAGTACCACCACATGATGCTAGTTTTGTTTGTAATATTGTTCTAGATATGAAGTATTTAATACAAACAATTCCATTGTGCATAAACAATATACGGTTCCTCTATGGGTTGGTGGGCCACATTCACAGTTTCCGTAAATGCTATGACTGGCAATCAAAACTTTGCTGAAGGTGGCACTTCAAAGTGTCGCCCCCAGTGACTACCTTTGTTGTTGTTGTTGTTGTGACCCCGGGCTCATATGAAACGTGAATCTGGTGGACTGCAGGCTCAACCTGCATTTCTCCCACTGCCTTCATTCCGGTGGACAGAGATGGAGTTAAGGGGCTCATGTACTGTATAACCAGGCAGTTGAACTGCCGGATGATATCGGTGCCAGAATAAGAAGGTGTCTATTTCTAGCACTATAACTACTGCAAATAAAAGAAACGGAGAGGCTTCACTATCCTAATCAGTTATATCCTCATTAGTGTCACAGGATTTCATCTCTATTACTTCCAGATTTGATCTTACCAGAGAGAGAGAATTTATACAGTATCCGGTATTAAACTAATTGTAGTTTTACTGCAGCCCGTATTCACGTATTCATTCAGGTTAGGCGTGACCCATTGCATTAAATGTCTTAAAAACAACCTCCATTAAGTCAGTCACTTTCCAAGCGACATATTTTTTTGTTGCTAACAAAATCACGCCTCCATGTTGATCTTTCTCACTATAGTACCCTTGCATCTATCCAGAGTGCTCTCTCTCTCTCTCTCTCTCTCTCTCTCACTTAACATTCCATTTCTTCTAAACTTTTTCTCTCCTACTCATTTCCCCCTCTTCCACTGCTGATCTCCCTCTCCCCTGTCTTTTCTTATCTATATTTTTCCAATTTTTAATCAAGTTTTTGCTTCTCTCTCTTACCCCCTCTTTTTTGTTCCATTCTTGTATTTACTCCCTTTCCTTACTTTTCTCTTTCCTTTTCCCTCCTCCATCTCATGTTCGTTCCTTTCCTACTTTTCCTTCTCCATTTCCTCCCCTTTCTTTCCACCATCGTCATCATTCTTTCCTCTTTTCTTCTCCTTTATTTCTTTCCACTGTTCTTCCCCTCTTCTTCCTGCTCTCCTTTCCCTTGTCTCATTTTTTCTTTCTTCCTTTATTTCCTTTTTCTCTTCCTTATCTCCTTCTATATCCCTTCCTCTCTCCCCTCACTCTCTCTTCCTTTTCCCTACCCCTCTCCGTCTCCCTCCTCCCACCCTTCCCTCCCCCTGCCCCTCCCCCACCCCCACCCTCCGACACTCAGCTGGTCGGCGACTCTGTGAGAAAGTGAAGACCACACCTGCCATCATCACTCCCTCTCTGTCCCCTTACCTTCCAGTCCCTCTTACTCCCTGCCCCTCCCCCTCTTACCTCCCTGCCCCTCCCCCTCTTTCCTCTCTGCCCATCCCGATCTTACTCCCAGTCCCTCCTTCTCTTAACCCTTCTGCCCCACCCCTCCAACCACCTGACCCACACCTACCCCTATCCCTAGCCAATAATCATTCATTTAAATCCGCTGCCCTTCTAACGTCACTACTCCCCTGGCCCTTTTCCAGTGCCTCCCACTCTCCCCGTCCTTCCTATCTCTCTGCCCTCTCCATCCCTCTCGTTTCCCTCTCCAAAGCACCTGCTTCCCTTCTATTCCCCCATCTCCCTTTCCTACGCCGCTGTTATCCTACAATTCCCATGTTTCCCTTACTCACTAGACCCTTCTCAGTCACTTCACTTTCCTGCCTTTCTATCCTCGTCCTTAACTGGTTGAATGGTCTTGTTAGTTACAACTCTCCCTATACCAAATAACCAATAAAGGACCAACAGGTTTGTTGCTGTTTGCTTTCCTTTGTACTCCTTTGTACTCCCTGTCCCTCAACCCCTCCAACTCCCCTTGCCCCTCACAGATTTCCCTGTCTCACTCTCCTAATGCCCTATCCCCTACCTACTCCCAAGCAACTTTATATCTTCTTTTCTCTCTCTGATCCCCGTGTCTCCCACTCCTACCCCCAATCCCCTCTTTCATATTCCCCCTGTCCCTCCTCGTACCCCTCCATGCCCCTTTCCTATGGCCTCCTTTCCCCTTCCCACCTCCTTGTCTCTCCTGCCCCTCACATACACCCACTTCACACCCGCCCTCACAACAAGCGGTCCCGCCCTCACCCTTACCCTTACATCTGCCCTCACTGACAACACCCAGAGTCACTCATACAGTATTTAATCCTCACCCATCTCTCAGACATTTAGTCACCCTGCCCTTATATTCTCACCCTAATGCAGTTTCGTCTTACAACACTCACATTTTGCCATTCCTGTCACCTGCTACGACAGCACTAACCTTTGTCCTATTTCACACACACACACACACACACACACACACACACACATCGTAGGCCCTTCTCGTATTGTATATACAAACAGTGAACCCTGCTGTCATTTACATCTTAATCATAATACTATCCTACATCCAAATTCTAGACACACTTCTCACACACATGCTTACCCAAGTCACTACCCTCACTTATAACATCCACAGTCGCCCCTGACCTCACGTCCAACATCTTCCTTCATCCCTGCTAAGTGAGTAATCTTTGATTTCATTCTGCTGCACAGAGGAGTAGACTGTAGCACCAGTCGAGCAGGGCAGTACTCCTGAGGTGGATGGAAAGCTGATGACAGGGAGTGCTGGAGCTCCTGTTTCATCAGCCCTCAGGACTAGTTCCTGACCATCCCCCTTTGCTGAACTTTTTCAGTGTCTCAGTTACACAGAGAGTAGGCCAGCATGCTCTCCAGTACAAATTTCTCTATCTTCACCAAACTACATGCACAGTACACACTACACTTCCTATTCAAAAATCAACAAAAATGGCGTCTATTAATCAAGCCTCGGAGTCCCCAGGGGGGGGGACCATAAATGCCCCCGCCATCTGCCCCTCTCCCGGTGACGACTCGAGGTGCCTGGAACCACTGTCTGACTCTCTTCTTCTTCATTTCTGCAACATTCGCGGCCTTTCATCTAACTTTCGCTCTGTTGAGCACCACCTCTCCTCCTCTAAACCTCACCTTCTTTTTCTGACGGAGACTCAGCTGTCTGAGGCAACCGACAGCAAACCCTTTTCTGTATCCTCCTACTTTCTCTATACTCATTTCAAAGCCAAAGGTGGCTGTTGTGTATACATACGCAACGACTTATCTTGCTCTCGTGTTCCTGAACTTGATTCTTCTGAATTCTCCACACTCTGGCTTCGGCTTTCCTGTCATTCTCTGACTAAATATATCTGTGCTGTTTACTTATCCCCTAATTCTACTGACTATCAAAAATTCTTCGACTATCTTACTTCTACGATGGAACACATTCTGTCCATTTCTCCTTTCTCTGAAATCTCCATTCTTGGAGATTTCAATGTTCACCACCACCTTTGGCTCTCCTCTCCTTTCACGGATCCACCTGGTGAACAAGCCTACATCTTTTCTATCCTTAATGACCTAGAGCAGCTTGTACAGCACCCTACCCATATCCCTGACCGCCTTGGAGAGAGCTCCAACATACTTGACCTCTTCCTCACAACTAATCCTTCTGCTTACTCTGTTAATCTTTTCTCTCCGTTGGGCTCCTCTGATCACAACCTTATTACCTTAACCTGTCCTATCACTCTGGTACGGCCTGTGGACCCTCCAGGGAAACGTCGTCTGTGGCATTTTGGAGCCGCGAACTGGGAGGCCCTCAGGCAGTACTTCTTTGATTTTCCCTGGAATGATTATTGCTTCCATGGCCATGAGCCATCTGAGTGTTCCTTGCGCATTATGGAGGTTATTCTCTTGGGCATGGAAGCATACATTCCTTTCTCATATCCTTTGACTAACGCAAGAAAGCCTTGGTTTAATCACGCTTGTTCTAATGCTGTCCGCAACAAGGAGAAGGGCCTACAAAAGGTACCGGAGCCAACCCATCCCTGAATCACATCATCTTTACGTTTCTGCCCGGAATCGTGCTAAGTCTGTTCTTCGCTCTACTAAAAATAATTTCATCCATACTAAATGCTCTCAACTCTCCAACTCGAATTCTTCCCGCTTCTTCTGGCACCTTGCCAAAAATCTTTCTAACAACTTTACCTCATCATCCTTCCCTCCTCTTTTCTACTCTGATGGTTCTGTAGCTATTTCTTCTACTGATAAAGCAGATCTCTTCGCACAGACTTTCTCCTCCAATTCCACCTTAGACGATTCCGGTGCTGTTCCTCCATCACTTCTCCCCTCTGACTTCCTCATGGCTGACATTAAAATTTCTTCAGTTGATGTATTTTCTGCCATCACTGGCCTCAGTACTAACAAGGCATATGGGCCTGATGGGGTCCCTCCTGTTGTTCTCAAGAACTGTGCTTCTGTGCTTACACCCTGCCTAGGCAAACTCTTTCGCCTTTGTCTGTCAACTTGTACCTTTCCTTCTTGCTGGAAGTTTGCTCTCATTCAGCCAGTCCCAAAGAAGGGTGACCACTCCCAACCCTCCA